>NC_064851.1:153276311-153378811 GCF_024139225.1 Suncus etruscus | reverse complement strand
CAGGAGAAAGGGAAGTAATGGGGGAATAAAGTTTAGGGGCATTGGTGATTCCAGTGATCTGTGAGAGTGTTATTGCTATGAAAGAAAAGTGAAGTATACCATTTCACACCACATAGATTGGCACACTTTACAAAGAATGAGAACAAGCAGTGTTGGCGGGGATGTGGAGAGAAAGGAACTCTTATTCACTGCTGGTGGGAATACCGTCTAGTCTAACCTTTATGAAAAGCGATATGGAAATTCTTCCAAAAACTGGAAATTGAGCTACCATACGACCCAGCTATAGCACTCTTTGGAATATACCCTAGGAACACAAAAATACAATACAAAAATCCCTTCCTTACACCTATATTCATTGTAGCACTGTTTACTATAGCAAGACTCTGGAAACAAGCAAGTTGCCCCATAAACAATGAAATACTATGCAGCCATCAGAAGAGATGAAAACATAAAATTTTCCTATACATGGATGTACATGGAATCTATTATGCTGAGTGAAATAAGTCAGAGAGAGAGAGAAAGACACGAAATGATCTCACTCATTTATGGGTTTTAAGAAAAATTAAAGACATTTTTGCAATAATTTTTAAAGACAAAAGAGAGGAGAGCTGGAAGTTCCAGCTCACCTCATGAAGCTCACCATAAAGAGTGATGAGCTTAGTTAGAGAAAGGGAAATAGAAAGCCTGTGTAGAGTACAGGCAGGGGTGGGGTGGGGAGGAGGAAAAATTGGGACATTGGTGAGGGGAATGTTGCACTGGTGACAGGGGTATTCTTTACATGACAGAAACCCAATCACAATCATGTTTGTAATCAAGGTGTTTAAATAAAATATTAAAAAAAATTCAAAGTGAAGGTTTAACAGCCCACTAATCACAAGACATAAACTACAACCACCTTCCTGTGAAATGTACCTGCCAAGGTGGTAGATATATGTGGGGGGAGGGAAAGGAAAACAATGGGAACCTGATGGCGGGAAGTTGACACTATTGTTGAGATTGATGTTGGAATACTATATGCCTACGGTTCACTTATTTTTTTATTTAAACATCTTGATTACAAATATGATTGTGATTAGGTTTCAGTCATGTAAAGAACACCCCCCTTCATCAGTGCAACATTTTCACCACCAATGTCCCAAATCTCCCTCCATCCCACCCTACCCCCACCTGTACTCTAGACAGGCTTTCCAGTTCCCTCATTCATTCACATGATTATGGTAGTTCTCAGTGTAGTTATTTCTATAACTGCACTCACCACTCTTTGTGGTGAGCTTCATGAAGTGAGCTGGAAGTCCCAACCCTCCTCTCATTGTCTCTGAGGATTGTTGCAAAAATGACTTATTTTTCTTAAAACCCATAGATGAGTGATACTATTCTGTGTCTATCTCTCTCCCTCGACTTATTTCACTCAGCATAATAGATTCCATGCACATCCATGTATAGGAAATTTCATGACTTCATCTCTCCTGATGGCTGCATAATATTCCATTGTGTATATGTACCACAGTTTCTTTAGCCATTCGTCTGTTGAAGGGCATCTTGGTTGTTTCCAGAGCTGGCTATTGTAAATAGTGCTGTAATAAATATAGGTGTGAGAAGGGGTTTTTGTATTGTATTCTTGTGTTCTTATGGTATATCCCTAGAAGTGGAAGAGCTGGGTCAAATGGGAGCTCAATTACCAGATTTTGAGGAATTTCAATATCGCTTTCCATAAAGTTTGGACTAGACAGCATTCCCACCAGCAGTGGATAAGAGTTCCTTTCTCTCCACATCCCCACCAACACTGATTGTTCTCATTCTTAGTGATCTGTGCCAATCTCTGTGGTGAGATGGTATCTCATCATTGTTTTGATTTGCATCTCCCTGATGATTAGTGATGAGGAGCATTTTTTCATGTGCCTTTTGGCCATTTGTATTTCTTTTTTTATCAAAGTGTCTGTTCATTACTTTCCCCATTTATTGATGAGATTAGATGCTTTTTTTCTTGTAAAGTTCTGTCAGTACCCTGTATATTTTGGATATTAACCCCTTATCTGATGGGTATTGGGTGAATAGTTTCTCCCACATGGTGGGTGGCTCTTGTATCCTGGGCACTATTTATTTTGAGGTGCAGAAGCTTCTAAGCTTAATGTATTCCCATCTGTTTATCTCTGCTTCCACTTGTTTGGAAAGTGCAGTTTCCTCCTTGAAGATGCCTTTAGTCTAAATGTCATGGAGTGTTTTATATACCTTATCATATCAGGTCTGATATCAAGGTCTTTAATCCATTTGGATTTTACCTTTGTACATAATGTTAACTGGGGGTCTATGTCCACTTTTTTGCAAGTGGCTAACCAGTTCTACCAGCACCATTTGTTGAAGAGGTTTTCCCTGCTCCACTTAGGGTTTCTTGCTCCTTTGTCAAAATTTAGGTACTTGTATGTCTGGGGAACATTCTCTGAGAACTCAAGCCTATTCCACTGATCTGAGGGTCTGTCTTTATTCCAACATCATGCTGTTTTGATAACTATTGCTTTGTAGTACAGTTTAAAGTTGGGGAAAGTAATGCCTCCCATATTCCTTTTCCCTAGGAATGCTTTAGCTATTCGAGGGTATTTATTGTTTCAGATGAACTTCTTAAGTGTTTGATCTACTTCTTTGAAAAATGTCATGGGTGTCTTCAGAGAGATCGCATTAAATCTGTATATTGCTTTGGCAAGTATTGCCATTTTAATGATGTTAATCCTGCCAATCCATGAGCAGGGTATCTGTTTCCATTTCTGTGTGTCTTCTCTAATTTCTTGGAGCAGGGCTTTATAGTTTTCTTTGTATAGGTCCTTCACGTCTTTGGCCAAGTTGACTCCAAGATATTTGAGTTGGTGTGGCACTAATGTGAATGAGATTGCCTTCTTAACATCCATCTCTTTCCAATCATTATTGGTGTATAAAAAGGCCATTGATTTCTGTGTGTTAATTTTGTAGCCTGCCACCTTGCTATATTAATATATTGTTTCTAGAAGCTTTTTGGTAGAGTCTTTAGGGTTTCCTAAGTAGAGTATCATGTCATCTGCAAATGTGAGAGCTTGACTTCTTCCTTTACTATCTGGATTCCCTTGATATCTTTTTCTTGCCAGATCGCTATAGCAAGTACTTCCAGTACTATGTTGAGGAGGAGTGATGAGAGCAGACAGCTTTGTCTTGTACCAAAATTTAGAGGAAACACTTTAGTTTTTCTCCATTGAGGATAATATTTGCCATTGGCTTGTTATAGATGGTTTTAACTAGATTGAGAAAGGTTCCTTTTATTCCTATCTCGCTGAGAGTTCTTGTGAGAGTTCTTATCCCTAGGAGTGGAAGAGCTGGGTCGAATAGGAGCTCAATTTCCAGATTTTGAAGGAATCTCCATGTCACTTTCCATAGAGGCAATACTAGGTGGCATTCCCACCAGCAGTGGATAAGAGTTTCTTTCTCTCCACATCCCCGCCAGCACTGATATTAGCCCCTTATCTGTCTTTTGGACTTGAGAGTTTCTTGTGACATGTCTGCTGTAAGTTTAGGGATCCTCCTTTGAATGTAATTTCCCTTTTTGATCTTGCTGCTTTCAGTATTCTATCTCTATCTATGGGATTTGTCATTGTAATGAGGATATGTCTTGGGGTGTTTTTCTTTGGTTCTCTTTTAGCTGGTACTCTTTGGGCATGCAGGATTTGATTGCATGTAGTTTTTAACTCTGGGAGTATCTCTTTGATGATGTCTTTGACAGTTGATTCTTCCTGGAGATATCCTTCCTGGGTTTCTGCGACTCCAATGATTCTTATATTGTTTCTGTTGAGTCTATCGAAGACTTCTATTTTCATCTGTTCGCATGCCTTGAGTACTTTTTCCATTGCCTGTTCATTTGTCTTAAGGTTCTTTTCCATTTTCTTTTTAATGGAGTTGTTTGCTTGAATGATTGTCCTTCAACCTTTGGCTTTGAGTCTGTTTGTCCTAATTATTCATATGTGTTTCTTGTAGGCAGAAAATTGTTGGGTTTATTTTTTTATCCATTTTGCCACTCTGTGTCTCAAGTGATGCATTTAGTACATTAATGATGAGAGAGATTATTGGCATGGAATTTAGTCTCATCTTTTAGTAGAAGTTCGGTATGTCTGTTGGTCTGTCTTGACTTAAAGTAAACCTTTAAATTTATTGTTTAAGCCCGGTTTTGAGTCTGTAAAGTTTCTGAGCTGTTGTTTATCCAGGAAGCTGTGCATCCTTCCTTTAAACCTGAATGTAAGTCTGGCTGGGTGCAGTAATCTTGACAATGTAATTTCATTAAGTTTTGTAACTATATTCCACCTTATTTCCCACTATATACTGTCTTCTGGTCTTTATGGTTTCTTGTGACAAATCTATGATAAATTTGAAGGATGCTCTTTAGTACATAATTTATCTTTTTTTTTTTTTTTGGTTTTTGGGCCACACCCGTTTGACACTCAGGGGTTACTCCTGGCTATGAGCTCAGAAATCGCCCCTGGCTTGGGGAGACCATATGGGACGCCGGGGGATCAAACCGCGGTCCGTCCTACGCTAGCACTTGTAAGGCAGACACCTTACCTCTAGCGCCACCTTCCCGGCCCCATAATTTATCTTTTTGATCTTGCTGTTTTCAGCATTCCATACCTATTTATGGTCTTATCATTTGACTAAGATGTGTCTTATAGTGCTTTTCTTTGGATTTATTTTGGCTGGTATTCTTCAGG
Source organism: Suncus etruscus (assembly GCF_024139225.1). Taxonomy (NCBI): domain Eukaryota; kingdom Metazoa; phylum Chordata; class Mammalia; order Eulipotyphla; family Soricidae; genus Suncus; species Suncus etruscus. The sequence goes on along the minus strand of NC_064851.1, from coordinate 153,374,090 downwards.
CATGCAGTGTTTGGTTGTATGAACTATTTAGCTCTGGGAGTTTCTCTGCAATGATGCCCCCACTGTTGATACTTCATGAGGGATTTTTTCCTGTGTCTCTGGAACTCCAATGATTCTTGTGTTATTTCTGTTAAATTTATCTATCAAAAATTTCTATTTTAATCTACTCATATTATTTTGGGACTTTTTGCATTACTGGATCATTTGTTTTAAGGCTTTATTTTAACTTCTATTGTATGAAATTGTTATCCATCTGCTTTTTCAGCTCACTGATTCTGATTTCAACTACTAGTACTCTGTTGGAGAGGCTTTCCATTGAGGTTTTCATTTTGCCTATGAAATTTTTCAGCCTACTATTTCAGTTTGAAGTTTTTCTCATTTTTATTATCATAACCTCTTTATTCTTATTTCTTGAGTTTATTTCATGCTTTCTTTGAGTTCTATGTTCATCCTTCATATATATATTCTCCAATATCCTTATCTGAGAGGCTAAATAGGTGTTGCTACTTTTTACACATCATCATATAGTTAACATAACTGATCATAATACATTTGCTTCACTATAAGGGAAATCAAAGTTATTGAAAAATAAATAAATAAAGAAAAACTAAAAAATAAAATGGAATTGTTTGATTGTTATCTTTAATACTGTGGTGCTTTTTGGGCTCTTTTGTTTGATTTTTTGTATTGTTTTTATGTTTTTCTGACTTTTTCTACTTCTCTTAAATTGATATTTATAGCCTCTAGAATGACTCATCCCATTTTTTTGTTTGATTTTTGCCTCCCCTTATTTTCTCCAAACAGAACCACATAACTTGAACCATCTTGTTCTGCTGCACAAATTGAGGGGGAAATAATGGAAGGTCCAAGACCAAACAGTTGTATGAGCATTGAGTAGATATAAAAAATGATTAGACTTAAACACTAAATCCAAAGCCAACGACAACATGATCAATACCCAATCTACAACAAGGTAGATACAGAGGGGATCACTTATACTAGCATCCTGGGGGCAAAGGAGGGAGATATGGGATGCATGCTGGGAACAAGGGTGGAGGGAGGACAACATTGGGGGTGGGAATGCCCCTGATTCAATGTTATTCAATATTATTGTGAAAGATTGTAATTTACTTTGGTCAAAATAAAAATAATTTAAATAAAATAAAATGGAAGAGTAGAAAAAAGAAAGAAAAAAATTCAGTAGCAAGTATATTTGTGAAAATTATTCTATCTTCAATAAAGTCATTAATACAACAGCAGAAGGTTTAGTAAGCTTTTTAAAATTTGTTTGTTTTTTGTTTTTTGGGTGGGGCCACACCCGGTGGTGCTCAGGGGTTACTCCTAGCTACTGCTCAGAAATAGCTCCTGGGTAGTCATGGGGGACCATATGGGATGCCAGGATTCGAACCAACCACCTTAGGTCCTGGGTCGGTTGCTTGCAATGCAAATACCACTGTGCGATCTTTCTGGCCCCTAGTAAGCTCTTTTTTATTGGTTAGGGGGCCACACCTGGTGACACTCAGGGATTACTCCTGGCTATGAGTTCAGAAATCGTTCCTGGCTAGGGGGACCATATGAAACATTGGGGATCAAGCCCAGGTTCATCCTGGGTCAGTCGCGTGCAAGGCAAATGCCCTACAGCTGTGCTATTGTTTAGGCCTCAGTAAGCTCTTTTTTTAAAGATAACATATAATAATTATAATAAAAATGTGTGTGGCAGTTTTTGTTGTTTTTCACACAGGCACAGCAAAATATGGGGAAAATAGAAAGAAACAAAAATCTTTGGCCTAAAAATCAGGGAGACCTTACCCATGAAGTATCCTGACATAAGACCAATTACAGGCATACTAAGTTGTCTAACCCCAAAGTCTTTCTCTGTGGTCCCTGTAAAAGCTTTTTACAATCATGGTTGTTGCTGTCAGCTTTTTGTGGTTAAAGGTCCTGCTTTCTGTTGAGATCCTATATTAAAATCAGGGTGATATGGAGCATCTTCTGGTTTCATCTCACCATTAGGCGGCAATGCAGAGAATTCTGTACTGAAAGCAGGTTGTTGCTGTTACCAAGTCATCAGGGTGTCATATGAACCCACTCTGAAGTAAGTTGATTTAAGGGCATCACAGGACCTTCCCTGGTAGAAGTCTGATTCCTGATGCTGGTGTAGAAAACAGTGCTGTTTCCATAGATAGGATCCAAGGTTCAGAGGTGAATAATCAATGTCCAATCTTTAGCCTAAGCCTAGTCACAATGACTAGTGTTCAGAGTATAATGTTCCCTGAAATATAAAATATATGTGATCCTATCTCTATTAGATACGAGATTGTTTCCACATGTAAGATTTCCCCCATTTTAATGTGCCTATGCAAAAAGGAACAATGCCACATGGCACTACTGGTACACATGGGGGTAAAAATGATAAGCTAAACAATCCCTATAATAGGGTACTAACATGAACTCATAAAACTGGAGATCATATCTACTAGAATTTCCTACTAAATAGATCCCCCAAAATGCGGGAAATTGCCACTACATAAGATAGACAATAAGGATTAAACCTATTAAGGAAACACATCTAAAGACATATTCAAAGGAGATATATATGCCCCATTTAAGTCTTTTGAAATAGTCTGGGGGCAGATGAAATCCAGAGCACAGCTTCAGCCCGTGATTGGTTTTGTGGAGTCTAAAAGATGGATCCCAGCAGTCACATATCAGGAAATGTCTTCGACCTGGAGAATTCTCAGAAACCTAATCTGGTAGCTAACAACAGTCCACAGTGAAGTGAGGTGGGGGTGGGTAAAAGGTTTGCTGAAAGCAAATCAACAGCAGTGGCAGTGGCAGTGGCAGCTTCTTCTTGGGCTCAGAATCTATCTTTTCACTTTGGTAGCTGGTTGGCAGCTGACTGGGGTGGAGGGAATGTTCTGCTTCCTGAGGAGTTAAGAACTGAGGATAAAAAGGGATAAATGGGGGAAATAACAGATGGGAGCAAAACAATGAAGGACTAAAAAAGAATTTGTAAGGTGGTGATAAAAAGGGGGGAAGGAAGGGTTACATATAACGGGGGAAAGACAGTATACAACATAGACAGACATTATGTTTATTACAGGTGGACATTAGACAGACATTGAGGTGGCCAACACATAAAATCATGTGCATACAGACATTGAAGATTGATCTATGGGTTACAGTTGAAAAATTGATCCAGGTGAAAGGGGACAGAACACTTAAAATATATAAAGCTGGAAAGTCAGATGTAAATGATTTCTATTTTTTAGGCCAAAAATGATTGGTGAGGATAAACCGCATGGGCTAGGATGTATTTAGAACATTTTAAAAAACAATCATTATTTTTAAATCTAGAAAACTAAGTGATATGGAAATCTGCACTGTAATGAAATGTCATCTAGTGGATCTTGAGCATCCTAAAAGTAATCTAAAATCATGAGCATTATGGTATAATGGTAACTACCTACACTTGAAAACAGATTACAATAACATATTCAATGAAAGCGCTCTGTAGTAGGAGTTCATGACTGCAGTTGAATATTCCATTGCTATTTATGTGGACATCATATTAGATTATATTATCAGGCATAGTCAAGGAGAAAATCAATAGATTGAGATTTCGTCATGACTGTCATAATGAACCCTATCTTCTGAGTCTAATATAGTATAGCATTGCAATATGGAACTGCGGTGACCAACTTATATATCTTTAAGTATCACTGTGGACAAAAATTAAGGAGTTATTATAGAAATAGTAAAATTAAGACATTAAAACTACTTAACGTGAGTTTTTTAGTGAGAGTCCATGGCTTCCAAATGCATTCTGCACCTTTTTTTCTGAGAATAGAAGCATTGAACATTATTATAGATATCTATAAAGATCAGTTGATTGGACCTACTCAATAAAATAGCTGTATCTGTTCTTAACGGGTGAGTTTAATCCATTGGCAATTAAGAACACTATTGACAAAAGCACTGTTGTGTCATAGGATTGTGAAAGGTTGCTGTTGTTACAATTGGAAATTTGGAATTTGGTGTAATTCCTCTTTGATTAGCTTATTTAGGGTTGGTTTGGATAATGCAAATATTGCGAGTTCTTTTGTCTGAGAATGTTTTTAACCCTCCCTCCCATATAAGTGAGAGTTTTTCTGGTTGGTAAACTCTAGATCAAAAGTTTCTTTTATTCAGTAATTTGAATATGTCTTTCCACTCTTTTTTTTTTGCCTGTATTGTTTCAAATGAAAGATAATGTTTGATTCTTATGTTATGTTCTTTATACTTGAGGATTTTATAATCCCCTACTGCCTTACGGAGTAATTCTCTCTCTTTGTTTTTTGCCATCTGGATTACTAAATGTTTTGGTGTTGTTGTATGTTTTATTTTCTTTGGCACTTTTTTTGTCTCTTGAATTTGTACAGAAACCTCTTTTCCAAGGGTGGGGAAGTTCTCTGTTATTATCTCCCTCAGTACTTATTCTTCCATTTTCCCATCTTCTTCCCCTTCTGGAATTTTTATAATTTGAAGATTTCTCTTGTCTTTGTTCATTAAGTACCTTACATTTTCTTCAAAGTTTTGTCTCTCCTTTCTTTTTTGAATTATTTATGCAGCTGGCTTGAATTTGTCTTCATGTTTGTCTATGATTTCTCCACCTGTGTAATTCTACTATTATGGCTTAACAACATGATTTTGTTGTTGTTGTTGTTGTTGTTGATGTGTGTGTGTGTGTGTGTGTGTGGTTTTTGGGTCACACCTGGCAGTGCTCAGGGGAAACTCCTGGCTCCATGCTCAGAAATTGCTTCTGGCAGGCAAGGGGGACCATATGGGAAGCCGGTTTCGAACTGATGACCTTCTGCTTGAAAGGCAAATGTCTTACCTCCATGCTATCTCTCCGGCCCCAGCAACATGTTTTTTTAATTCCTTCAGTTCCATTTGTATGGATTCTCTTATCTTCTGAAAGAGTCTTCTGTGAGTTAGTTGAATTGCTCATCTATATATTTCTTAATTTGCAAGTTAGTGACTCCTTGATTTCCATTGCTAAACCATTAAGTGTTGATTTTTAGGTCCTCATCTATAAGGTTCAGGCATTTGGTTGGACTTGGAGCTTTGCCAGGATTTCTCTCCATATCTTCTATAATAGATATCTTCTTTAGCTTCCCCAATTAATCTTTGCACTTAGTTGTTTGGAGTGCCAGAGTACCAGGAAATAAGTGCTAGACCCAATCTACCTGGAAGTCTCTGATATAAATTGAAATAAATTCAGGAAAAAGAGTTTTGGGAAAAGAAGGACTGATGGGAAGGCAGGGGTTTCAGTAATGAGCCTTCCTATTCTCACCCAACACAGGTCTGCCTGTCCTCAGAGAACTAAGAGTTATCAATGGTGCTGGAACTCAATAGAAGGATAGGAAAAGACACCCAAAGACATCCCTGTTGGTGTTTGGTGGAAGGGATCAAGTCATAAGGTTCCCTATTTCGTCCCTGACACAACCCTGGCTGGCCCCAAAGGGCAGATGAACAGTGATGTCACTGGTCCCAGAAGGAGGCTGAGAGAAGGCTAGGAAGGAGGCCCAGTTTGTGCTGATTGGAGGGGATTAGGAGCTGAGCCTCTTTGTTCCCGCCCAGGCAAAGGTATACCAGTCCCCATAGAACAGAGATTCAGCAATGGCTCTGGGACCCAGAAGGAGGCTTGGAAACGACACCAAAAGACAGCTCTGTTTGCATTTGGTGGAAGGGATCTAGGCATGGGATTCCCCATTCTCTCTCTGACATAAACCAGGCTGGCCCCAAAGAATAGATCTCTTTCCTTTTTTGTTGGGTGTATGAGGTAGTTTGATTGGCATGTATTGAATCATTCCTGATTTTATTACTGGAGTGTAACTCATGTAATATAATGTGTAGAGTTTTATATAATGCTGGGTTCAGTTTGTTAAGTTATTGTATTTTTTGCATCAATATTCATTAATTAAATTGGTCTGTATTTTCCTTTTTTTGTAATATTCAGGAAACAAATTTGGGAATCATTATAATGTTAGCTTCATAGAAGTTATTGGGGGATATTCCTGCTTCCTTGATATTTTGAAAGCTTTGAAGGATCAGTTGTCATAATTCTCTGAATGTTTGATAAAACTCACACAGAAATCCGTTTCTAGCCTTTTATTCTTAGGGATAATCTTAATTACTTTCCCAATTTTCTTGCTTGTAAATGGCCTGTTCAGGGCATCTACTTAGTCCTCACTCAGTTCTAAGAAATTTTATTATTCCAGAAATTTGTCCATTTCTTCTAGGTTTTCTTGCTTAACAGAGTTGCTCATATAAGACCTAATGATGTCTTGAATATCTGTGGTTTCCATTGAAATTTATTCCCTTTCATTTGTCATCAAATTGATTTGGGCCAGGGGTCCTCAAACTACGGCCCGCGGGCCACATATTGTATTTATTCCATTTTGTTTCTTCACTTCTAAATAAGATATATGCAGTGTGCATGGAAATTTGTTCATAATTTTTGTTTTTACTATAATCTGGCCCTCCAGCAGTCTGAAGGACAGTGAACTGGCCCCCTGTTTAAAAAGTTTGAGGACTCTTTTGGGGCATTTATTTCCCCTTGTGATTCTTGCCTATAGTATATCTATCTTGTTTATTCTTTCAAAAAATCTTGGTTTTTATTAATAATTTTTTTTCTTGGTTTCTATGTCATTGATTTCTGCAGTGGTCTTTATTTTTCTTTAATTCTACTTGTGCTTGGGTTTTCTTATGGTTGGTTTTCCAAATATTTAAGGTGTTTCTTTAGACTGTTTATTTAGTTTTTTTTTTTAAAACATTCCTCATGTAAACCTGTATTTCTGTGACTTTACTCTAATTACTACTTTTGCTGTGTCCCTAAACTTGGTAACTTGTTTTTATTATCATTAATCTTAAGAATAACTTTATTTCTTTCTTTATTTACTCTTTGATTCAGCTGGTTTATGAACATGTTGTTCAATCACCAGGTGTTAGAGTTTCTCCACATCATCTTTTTACAATCAATATCTATCTCTGTGGCTTTATAGTTTGAGAGGATGCTTGGTATGATTCTTACATTTGTAAATTTTGGTAAGTTAGACTTATGTCCTAAAATTAATCTATAATGTAGAATTTCTCTGTGCATCTGAAAATAATGTATATATAAATTTTTGAGGATGGAAGCCCTGAATAAATCTTTTTGTCATATCTCTTTTAGTTTCTCATTTAAGGCTTTTAAGTCCCCCTGTTGATCTGCATAGTGGAGTTCACAGCTAATGGTGAGATTGGTTTGTTGAAATCTCTCACTATTATTACATTTCTGTTCAAGGTATTTTCTAGATTTGTGAAAAAATGTCTTACTTTTAGCCTATTGTTCAATAATTTTGTCCAACCTTGTCTCTAATTACTTTCTTGGAGTTAAATGCAATATGGTCTGATATAAGTATCACTTCCCCCACTTTTTTGTTTTCCAGTGGCTAGTGTAATTGTCTTCCATACTTTTACTTTGAGAGTTTAGTTATATTTTCTTTTCTTTTTTTTTTTTTTTTTTTTCTTATTTTTTTTTTTTTTTTTTTTTTTTTTTCTTTTTTCAGGCTACACCCATTTGATGCTCAGGGGTTACTCCTGGCTAAGCGCTCAGAAATTGCCCCTGGCTTGGGGGGATCATATTGGACGCCAGGGGATCGAACTGCGGTCGCGGTCCTTCCTTGGCTAGCACTTGCAAGGCAGACACCTTACCTCTAGCGCCACCTCACCGACCCCTAGTTATATTTTCTTTACTCAGTAAATAGATCATTATTTCCCTGATCCAATTCTATACTCTGTGCCTTTTTATGGAAGAGTTTAGTCAAGTGACAGGGGAAGAAAGAAACCATGAACACTGGTGCTGGGAAACATTCATGGGTGATAGGTGATAAAGTGGTATACATTTTAAGACTGAACCTCAATCATGGATAAGTTTGCAATCATGGGGTTTAAATTAAAAATATTTTAAAAAGACAACTGATGAAATTTTATGTAAATTAGGGTATTGCATTATGGAGCTCAGTAATAGAAACACCTTTTTCAAGTCTTATGTGGCTTTAGGACTTACTTTGTTTTACCCCCATTATCTCTAATAAAAGCAATATTATGAAAATCCTGATGAGATCCACAGGGAAGGTATCCACTCATTCCAAAAACAAGTTACCTCATGCCTTCTTAGATAACATAAAAAATTCTTCATCTCCTTACTCGGTTTGCTCCTTGACATTTTAGGGAACCTATGTGCCATACACAGGTATACTTTATCATATTTAATGATCTGTGTTTTACTTTATATTTTTCAATTTTTAATAAAATTCCCTTGGTTTTAAGAGATATGAGATATGGTAACATTTCTAGACAGGTAAACATTTTGTTTTTATAGGTAGTACAAAATATTTCAAAGGACTAAAATTATATTGTATTTTTTTTAATTGCATAGTGTTGTTAATAACTATTTACATGTTTCCTTTTGACCTAAATATTTCATTATTGATTATATTATTTTTTATTTGTATTCACTGAGTTCAAAATTATAAATATTTGTAAAGCCTCTGTGTCTACATTTGCATAGTAATATGTAAAAGATAAAGGGTACATAGGTTTATCATAAGTTGACATATATTCTATAGTTAATAACATCTATGAATTACTTTGTGTGTATTTTCTCTCAAAATAAATTGTAGGAGTAATGAAATCCACTATATCTATTCATTTTCTATTTTCATCATATTGTACATTCTACTTTTTAAAATGTTATTTCCTTATATCTATATAAGTTCTAGTTGATGTTAAGTATTTTTGTTACTTAACTCTGTATTACCATCACCATATTTGAATGGCGAACTGATTATCTGAAAAGGATTCAACTTTATGTAATTGGTAGAAACTTTATTTGGGATAGTGGTAAAACAAATTAATATTTCAGTGATACTTTAATAAGGAGGCTCCATATTGCATTACCTAATGATATAAGATATGGATTCATCATGTTAGTTTTTAGTATCTACTGTTCATATTATATACATGGGAAATACATAAGGAGTGTAAGTTGAGGAATTGAGCAAAGTAATGAATAAAGTTAAAAAGAAAAATGGATCTATAATTTTATGGCTTTGGAAAATAGATGCTTATATTAAATACATTTTATGCATGTTTATATTTAAAGAATTGGTCTAAACAAAACATTGCATTTGAATTCAAAAATTCTAATTTGTATAGGAGTTCCTATATATACTAAATATACTCTTATTTAAATATTATTATTTTATTAAAATATTATATTAATAAAATATCTTAAGATAATAAGTTATCTTAATTAAAAACTTAGGTATTCTAAAATCTTGCAATAAAATAATAGAAGAGCACATTAGAATTTAGTAGTGCACCAGAGGGTACTAAATAAGGAGTGTACCAAATTTCCAGTTTCCTTATGAAAATAACTTTTGCTAAAATGTCCTAATACACAAACTGTTTATACATTGTTTAATATTGTGAAATTTAAATACACAAAACTTTATAAGTTATAGTTAAGGAAATAAAAGAATGTTTATATGTAACTCCTAATTGTAATTTTCATATAAAATTATACGAAAAACACGAACATTCCCTCATCTCTACACAGGTGTATTATTCCTGTTTTATGATATGTGTTAATTATGTAGTATTTGCATTGAAAACTCAAATATAAGGCTGTTATCGTGTGAAACTGGCATGAGATTTCTTTTCTGTCAAATATTTATTTCTGCATATATGCATTTATCAGATATTTAATGTTCCTAATAATATTTGCAATGCCAGCTTTCTAAAGTAGTAATTACATAGATTAATATTTGAAACATACAGAAGACTGAAGAATGAATAATACCAATCAGAATATTTGCTCAGGACACAGTAAATCAGGCATCTTGACCTTTAATGTTTCCCTTTCTCCCCACTTTGTCCCTATCAAATACTCTTGGTTTTATTTTCTACAAAATGGGATGCATTTGAGTTGGAGATATAAGTATTTTTATTTAAAGGAGTGTAATTTACAAAGTAATTCATCATTTAGTCTAAACATATGATATTTCAGCACTAATTCCACTACTCATGTCATCTCTCAGCCTCAGTGTTCACATACGCCATCATCCTTCTCTGACCATTCCCCATTGGGACATTTCAAAGTTTGTTGCAGCTTTGATATATGTATTCTGTGTTGTTGAGTCTGTGCTTTGAATTTATAACTATATTGAGAATATGTTAAGATGACTTCCTTATAATATAAGAAATTCCTGCAAGAACTATATGTCCATTTAAACAGAAAGTTTTGGGAGCATTTGCCTTGCAAGTAACTGACTTAGGTGGATTCCTATCTCCTGCAAGAAGTGATCCCTAACTATAGAGGCAGGATTGAACTCTGAGACCAGATAAATCTTATTACTGGTGGAAGCATTTGAATTTCTTTTGCATAACAGTTTCAAAAGATTTGAATTCATTTTTATTCTTATTATTCCCTCCCAGTGGTGAGTAAACAATTTTGTCATGCCCATCATACCAAACTATAGGATAAAATTGTGTCAGAAACTACAGCCTGTAATCTTAGGATTTGTTCATCCAAGTGATATATGTTTTTATTATTTTATTGTTATAAGATTGGTTTACAGAAATTTTGAGATTTTGGAGCATAATCCCACCTTTGTGCTCCTATAGAAGCCTCATTGCACCCACCAACAAAATCCCACTGACAACTATTTATTATGTTTATTTTGTCTGGAAGATTGGGTTTATAGTAGACATTGGAAAGTGTTTCTGAGTTATTCCCTGTAGTTAATAAACAATAATCGACATGATGAATTTGGAGTGAACTACCATATTTGTTTAATAAATTTGTAAGTCTTATTTCAGTTAAACATTATTCTTACTGATGACAAATTTTGCACTACACAGAAATTCATGCTCTTTAGAAGACATAAAAACATATGCAAACTATAGTATTTGTTTTAGAAATTGAACAAACAGATTGACCTCTCCTAGGTAACTTTCATGAAAAGTGTAACTTAAAATGTGCATAAAAGGTGCCTGAGAAATCCTGTGTATTATATAAAAAACAGAAGTAGTATTTTCAGTCTATAATGATTGGAAACTTTTGTCTAGAATAATTTTTTAAAATTAAACTAATTTAAATTATTATGAAAAGATCAACTATATACCTGGAATTGTATCTGATTGACATAATTCATACAAATAGTCTGACACAGTAAAATTAAAAACTGACTTTGGTTTTTATATTATTAAATCTTGAATATAGCCAAAGGAATAAATTGCCTTAAGGCAGATCTATAAAACAAATAAAAGTTTGGTAAATGGATCTTAATACAAGTACATGAGCATGAAATTTAAACTCTGTAAATATGTTATCATTTGATTTAAAGGATGAGTTAGGGATCATTGCTCTCTCATTAGGAAACATAATCTAACAATCGAGTTAGGGTGAACATATAACTAACAATTATCTATCTGCATTCATATATATATTCTTCAGAAATTAGACCATTTTATGTGAAAATGGTAGAATTGAATAAATTAATAAATATATTTTATTATTTTTATATAGTGCATGAGAAATAAAATCAATTAAAGTGATTTAACATTAAATAATTTTAATCTATTAGTGCCAATTTTATCCAATGGCTTTTATGTTTTCCTAATTTATAGGTCCAACATACAATGCTTTTCAAACACAAAAGGCAAAATATTTTGCAAAATTATACTACACAAAAAATTCTAAAGAGTTTTTGTTTGTTTGTTTATTAGACCATAACCATAAAAAGTTTAGCACCCTGTTGCTGAAAATTGTACTCTGGTAAGCCTTGAGCTTTGTCTCTACCCTTTAATTATTTTACAGCAAAGTTTTCAGGGGTTGAAAATATAAGTTAATTGCTAAATTCAAGGGTCTATAAAAGAAATTTTCAAAGCTATATACAATTAACATCCATATATTTCAGATAGATGTGCAGATTTCATCTTAGTTTTAAAATAATAAATTATTCATTCAAGCAGAATAATTACAACCATGTTCTTAATTAAATTGCTGTCATAAAATGCACACCCCCTCCACTGTTGCAAATTTCCCACCGCCATTGTCTCCTATTTCCCTCTCCCCATCCCCCTGCCTGTCTTCAAGATAGGCATTGTATTTCTCTCTATATATCCTTGTCATGGTAGTTTTTAGTGTAGTTATTTCTCTAACTGCACTTAACCACTCTTTGTGGTAAAATTCATATCACAGACTGTTCCTTCCAGTACTCATTACTACAGTATATTTTATTTTTTTAAATACCATAGGTGAGTGAAACTATTCTGAGTTTATCTCTCTCTGAATTATTTCACTGAATACAATTGTCTCCATATCCCTCCATATAAAGACAAATTTTATTACTTCATTTATTTATAACAGCTGCATATTATTTTATAGTGCAGATGTACCATCTAGATATATCTTTGATAGTAGTCCCTTATCTGATATTGTGTATAAGATATTATATATCTTAGATATTAGTCTTATTAGCCTTATCTGATATTGTATATCTTAGATATTAGCTCCTTATCTGGTAAGTATTGGGTGATTAGTTTCTTCCCATTCTGTGAGTGATCTTTGTACCCTAGTTGCTGTTTTCTTGAAGTACAGAATCTTCTCAGTTTGATGTTATCCCATTTGTTTATCCACTCATCTGTTGTCAGGAATCTGGGTAGGTTCCAGAATTCGACTATTGAAAAAAAAGTGTACCTAAGTACATAGGCATTATTGCATTGTGTTTTTGTGGTCCTAGGGTACATCCCTAGTAGTAACACTGCTGGAACTTATGAAAGCTCAATGTCCATTATTTTAAGGAATAGCTATGTGTGTCTTTGTTTTCCAGAAAAATTGAACTAGAAGGCATTCCACTGAAAGAGTTCCTTTCTCTCCATATCCATAGTTGTTCTTGTTCTTTGTGATTTGTGTCAGTCTTTTGACATGAGATAATATTTCATTGTTTTGATTTGCATTTCCATGATTATTTGAGACGAGCATATTTTCATGTGCATTTTGCCCATCTGTAATTCTTTGATAAAATGTCTGTTCATTTCTCTCCAATTTTTAGTGGGTATAGATGTTTTTTTCTTGTTAGATTCTGTGAGTAGCTTGCTTATATTATCTGCTAGGTATTGGATGAATAGTGTCCTCCCATTCCATGGGTGGCCTTTTTACCCTAGTTGCTGTTTCCATTGAAGTACAGAAACTTCTCAGTTTGGTGTAATCCCATTTGTTTTTCTGTGCTTCCACTTGTTTGGAGAATGGTATTTCCTCATTGAAGATGCCTTTAGTCTCAAAGGCATAAATGTTTTGCCCAGTTTTCTTTTCTATACCTTATATTTTTAGATATGATATCAAAGTCTTTAATTCATTTTGATTTGGCCATTCTGCATGGTGTTAGAAGAGTTCTGAGTTTGCTTTTGTGGCTGACCAGTTGTCTAAAGACCATTTATGGAAAAGTATTTCCTTGCTCCATTCTGATTTTCATGCCCATTTGTCAAATATTCATCAATTGTATATCTGGAGGTTATTCTTTGTATACTCCAGTTCCATTCATCTGAGTGTATGTCTTTATTCCAGTGCCATTCTTTTTTAATGATCATTGCTTTGTAGTACAATTTAAAGTTTTGGAAAGTGATGCCTCCAATCATTTTCCCTAAGTGTTGCTTTATATATTTATGGGTGTTTCTGTTTCAAATGAAGTTCAGGTATGTTTGATCTGCTTCTTTGAAGAATAGCATGGGTATCCATAGAGAAATTGCATTAAATCTGTAAAATTCTTTGGAGAGTATTGCCATTTTAATTATGTTAATTCCTCAACCCATGAACAGGGTACATGTCTTCATTTTTTTTGTGTCCTCTTTTATTTCTTCAAGCAATGTTTTATAGTTTTTTTCACATTTTGTTACATTGAATCCAATGTATTTAAATTCATGTGGTGGTATTGTGAATGGGATTTTTTAAATGTCAAATTCTTTGACATTTTGTTACATTGACTCCAAGGTATTTAAATTTCTGTGGTGGTATTGTGAATGGGATTTTTAAAATGTCAAATTCTTTTCTATCACAATTTGTGTATAAGAAGTTCAAGAATTGTGTGCATTAATTTGTAGCCTGCTACTTTGCTATATGAATTTATTGTTTTAGGAGCTTTTTTGTTAGAGTCTTTAGGTTCTTCTAAATAGTATATCATGTCTTCTGCAAACAGTGAGAGCTTGACTTCTCCCTTTCTTCTCTGGATGTCCTGGTATATTATTTTCTTAATTGTTATGGCAAGTACTTCTATTACATGTAAATGAAAGTGGCATAAAGAGGCAGGCTTGATCTTATGGCAAAGGCTTTCAGATTTTTTTCCATTAAGTATAATATTTGCCATAAGTTTGTGGTAAATGGCCTTGACTATATTGAGAAAAGTTCCTCCCATCCCATCTTGTTGAGAATTTTTTTATCATGAATGGATGTTTGACTTATTAATTACATGTCTCTTCATCTATTGATATGATCATGTGGTTTTTAATTTTCTTTGATTAATGCAGTGTGTTATATTGATTGACTATTGTATGATGAACCATTATTGCATCTCTGGAGTAAATCCTACTTAATCATGGAAGCTATGACTTTCTAAGAGGGGTTGGATCCTTATTTGCTAGAATTTTGTTGAGAATCTTTGCAGCTGTGTTTATCAGGGATAATGGTCTATTGTTACTCTTTTTGTGGCATCTGTCTTCTTTTGGTATCAGTGTGTATGTTAGTCTTCTTAAAAATTATATTTATAAAATAAAAATTGTATATAAAATATTATGTTTTTTATAAAATTAATAAAAAGTACATTTATATCAACTATAAACATAAAATTTATAAAATTAAAGAACTATTTTGAAGTGTTTTCTGTTTCTTCTATTTTCTGGAAGCTTGGTATAGGTCTTCGGAATGTTTGAAAGAATTTGTCTAATGAATCCATATGGGCCTTAGATTTTACTTTTGAAAGACTTTTGATTATCATTTTAAATTTTCTTATTATCTGAGGGGTCTATTAAAATATGCTAGATAATTTTTTTCAGTCTTGGAAGGTTAGAAGCATCCAAGAATTTAGTCATTTTTCCCATGTTCTGTGGCATAGAGTTTCTCATAATAATCTCTGATTACCCTTTGGAATTCTGTAGTATCTGTAGTGATCTCTCCCTTTTCTTTTCTATTTCAGTTTATTAAGTTTCCCTCTTTTCCTTTATGACTTTTGCTAGTATTACTTTGATCTTGTTTATCTTTTTTAGAAAGAAAAAAACTCTTGCTCTCATTGATCTTTCAGATTGTTTTATAGATTTCCCCTTTTATGATTTCTTTTCTAAGTGTTATTATTTCCTTGCATCTTTCTACTTTTTTGTTCTTTCTCTTGATCACATTTCAAGTTTATAAGCTGTACCATTAATTATTTATGCAGGCCCTGTCTTCCTTCTGATGGATAGTTGCAAAGTTATAAATTTTTCTCTTAGTTCAGCTTTCGCTGTGTCCCACAGATTCTGATAATCTTTTCTTGTTTCTTTTTTGTTTTCAGAAATCTTTGATTTTCTCTTTAATTTCATTAGACCCACTGGGTTTTCAGTAGTGATATTTTTAATTTTAACATGTTAAAATTTATCCTCTGTGTCTATTCACTTTTAATTTCACTGCAGTATGATACGAGAGGATAGTATGTACACAAATTATAACATCTTTTTTTATGTAGCTATGTTTTATTGGCTAGCATGTGGTCTATTTTGGAGAATGCCCACGTGTACTGGAGAAGAATGTGAATCCAGTTTCTGGCAATAGAGAGCCTTATATTTATTTACTAAGTCAATTTCTTCTATGGGTCCTTTTAGTGATAGTATATTCTTGTTAGGTTTCACTCTGGTTAATCTATCACGTGGTAACAAGGCAGTGTTAAAATCTCTCATTATTACTTTGTTATTATTGGTATATTCCTTCAAGTTTCTCAGCAGTTATTTTAAATATTTTGTTGATTCCTCATTTGATATTTATATGTTTAGGAGTGTAACTTCTTCCTGTTTTACATATGCTTTAATTGTTTTAAAATGTCTCTTAAAATTTTTAAGTGTAAATTTTGTGCCACCTGAAATTAGTATGGCCACTTCAGCCTTTTTACAAGAGTTGTTTGCTTGAGATTTTCCTCCAGCCTTTTGAGTTTGAGTCTGCCTTTTTTTTTTTTTTGACTACTCAAATGTGTTTGTTGTAGGCAGCAAAATTGTTGGATTCATATTTTTTGTTCCATTTTGTCACTATATGTCTCTTAACTAGTGTATTTAGTCAATTGATGTTTAGAGAGATATATGTAATGGAATTTGTTTTCATTTTTTTAGTAGGAGTTTGGTGTGTCTCTTGGTCTGCCTTATCTTTCTTCTCCTTTTTTTTTTTTTTAGATTTTGGGCCATACCAAGTGATTCTCAGGGGTTACTCCTGGCTATGCACTCAGAAATAGCTCCAGGCTATTGGGACACCGGACCAAACCCAGGTCTGTCCTGGACAGCCATGTATGAGGCAAACACCCTACTACTGTGCTATTGCTTTTTATTAAAGTTTTATTAAAGTATTTAATAAGTTTTATTAAAGTAGATCTTTCAGTTCATCCCTTAAGACTGGTTTTGAGTCTGTATAGTTTCTAAGCTGTTGTTTATCAGTGAAGCTGTGTATCTTTCCTTTTAAACTAAATATTAGTCTGGCTGGATGAAATACCATTGGCAATACATTGATTTTGTTGAGTTTTGCCACTATATCCCATCACTGCCTTCGAATCTTAGGGGTTTCTTATGACAAATCTGCAGTAAATATTAGAGATGATCCTATAAATGTAATTTTCCTTTTTTGGGGGGGCCACACCCAGTGATATTCAGGGGTTACTCCTGGCTATGTGCTCTGAAGTCGCTCCTGGCTTGGGGGACCATATAGGACGCCGGGGGGATCGAACCGCGGTCCGTCCTAGGCTAGCGCAGGCAAGGCAGGCACCTTACCTCTAGCTCCACCACTCGGCCCTGTAATTTTCCTTTTTTTTAATTTTATTTTATTGAAACAATTGTGATCTACAAAGTACCTCATAGTTGAATTTCAGATACACAGTGATTTAGGGTCCTTCCCACCACCACTGATATCCTCCCTCCACCAATGGATGCAGAGTGCATCCTCTTCCATGACACTTTGTCCTGTGCCCTGACAGTGTAACAAGCCCTTTTGAGTTTAGATTATTAAAGGTTAGGCCCCTTGATTCTATTATTGACTTTGGTTTGGATATTTAGTTCTGTCCTTATATATTTCCCCACCAATGCACCCGAGACCACTTGGAACATGTCACCCAACCTTTATTTATATCTTGGTGTTTTTATAGAAATATGTGGGAATATGTGGTAAAAATCAAGTAATCTGTGTCCGTATGCATAATGTGGGAGCCCCGGCTTAAAAGATAAGTCATAAAAAATACAATAAATGATTAAAAAGATATGTGCATGGCAGGTTTTTTCTTTCTTTTTTTTCATAGACACAGCAAAATATGGTGACAATGAAAAGGAAAACTTTGGGGGCTGGCGCGGTGGCGCTAGAGGTAAGGTGTCTGCCTTGCCAGTGCTAACCTAGGATGGACCTCGATTCGATCTCCTGGTGTCCCATATGGTCCCCCATACCAGGAACAACTTTGACCGCATAGGCAGGAGTAACCCCTAAGTATCACCGGGTGTAGCCCCCCCCCCAAAAAAAAAAAAAAAAGAAAAGGAAAACTTTGGCCTAAAAACAGGGAAACCTTACTCATGAAGCATCTTGGCATAACACCACCACCAGGATCCAGGAATACTAAGTTGTCTAAACCCAAAGTCTTTCTTTGTGGTCCCAATAAAAGCTCTTAACAATCATGATTGTTGCTGTCAGGTGTCTGTAGTTAGAGATTCTAGTTTTTTGTACAAATTCCTATGTTAAAATCAGGGTGACATGAAGTGTCTTCTGGTTTCATCTCACCATTAGGCAGAAATGCAGAGAACCCTGTCCTGAAAGCAGGTTGTTGTTGTTACCAAGTCATCAGGGTGTCATATAAACCTATTCTGGAGCAAACCTTTGCCAGGGTAGCAGTAGGACCTTCCCTGGTAAAAGTCCAATTCTTATTGATAGTGTAGAAAACCATGCTGTTTCCAAATAAGGATCCAAGTTTCATGGATGAATGGCTAATGGCCAATCTTCTGAAGCCTAAACGAGTCACTATGACAAGTGTTATTGGTGTAAAGCCCCCATTGCAATATAAAATTTATAGTCTCAGATCCTCTTGGTTCTTATTTGTGGCATGTTCAGTTCATTCCATGTTTTCTTTGAGTTATGAACATCTTCCATATTTCTTCTGTGAAGTCCTTATCTGAGAGACTAAATAGGTGGTTTGTACTTTTTTGGGTCATCAGTGTCATCTTTGTTCTCTAAGAATGGAAGAAACTTGTGTTGTTCCCTATTGTTGTGGTTGTAATGTGATGTCCCATTTTGGCATTCCTTGACTAGGAGTAGCCCCTGGTTTTGGAGTGGTGTGGAGTGGCCACACACTTCACTGGCTTTTTGTCTTGGATCATGACCCTCACCTAGGTGGTAACAATGTGGCTTCCAGGTCCCAAACCCACAGGGTTTGCCACCAAAGTCTCTTGTCTCTGGGGTGTGGGTTCCACAGCTCTGGATCTCTGCCTCATTTCCTAGCTCTAGACTTTTTAATTTCCTCAGAGATACCTGGGAAAATCAGATATACAGATTTTAATGTAAAATTAATCATCTTAATTTTTTATTAAAATATTAGAAATAAGATTTAAATAATATTGGTACTTCATTTTTACATAAAAGAATTCATACATAATTATTTCCCATTTTTCTCTAAAGTATTATTCTAAGTGTCATAATATATACATTTCATATAAGTGTAAATAGGGTCAGAACATTTGGGGACAGAAACCAAAATTACAGAATTAAGTTACCTCATGCTCAGCAGAATTCAGCTAATATAATTCTTAATACTTTTTTCTATATGTCTATATAACCATTTCAGAATAATTTTTTTGTTTTGGTTTTTGGGCCACACCCAGTGACACTCAGGCATTACTCATGCTGTGTGCTCAGAAATCACTCTTGGCTTAGGGGACCATATGGGGCCCCAGTGAATCCAACCGTGTCTGTCCTAGGCTATCACCAGCAAGGCAGACGCCTTACCACTCCACGCCACCACTTCAGCTCCCAGAATAAAGTTTCTATAAAATATTATTCCAGAAAATTTATATTTTCATTTACATTGAACCTTGACAAGGCAGTACATTTAAAGATTAGCGTTAAGCTAAACATATACTCATTATGTTACTTAAAGATAGCATATAATACATTTAAGAACATTGGACATGCAATTTTACATGTTAAAATTTATATATGCTATCAGAATGCTAAATTATCTAACTACAAAATAAAGAGTTTAGAGTGTGTTTGTTATTTATAGGATTTTAGGTCTGGTAGAAACCGGATGCCACCAGATTTTAAAAACTATTTACAGTTGAATATAAATGAATACCAAGTACATTTCAATGCTTTAAAGAAGCAATTTTATTTTTCTTTTCTTTCTTTTCTTTTTTCTTTTCTTTGCTACTTTAAAATTTGAACAGTTTCAATATTATTAAACATTTAGACTAATCCATAAACTGGAGAGTATTTTTTTTCTGCAGACACATCAGTTTTCAGGTTCTTGATCTACATGTATGTATCTATATGTGTTCTAAATACCACACAATATATACAGATATGTGTTTATATGTCAATCAGAAGACTCGTATGACTCTTTTTGAAATCCTCTTCCAACAAGGTGCAGCATCTCTGGGCAAAAGTGAGAGAAGGCTATCTGTGAGGGTCCCAAAGCAAGTTGGTTATCAGGTCTCCGTGGTAGTGCTCTGGTACTTTTTTTTATATATTATGATGCTCAGAGACCCCTAATCCTATGCCCCGTTCTACTCAGACATCTATATAACTCAAGGTATTTAACAGAAAACAGCTTCACATAAGACATATATATCATAACTCCTGACCAAATCTGAGCCCCAATTACATACTTTATGTACTTCTATATTAATGAAATATGGGATGAAGAATTTTAATTTTAAAAGCTCATGCAATGGCACATATGATATTAGGCAAATGTATGAGAACTGGAACGAAATTTAAAAATTGAAAAGAAAAGATTCATAAAAGCAGAATTGGCTACTTAAATTATTACTTTAGACTATAACTACTATTACATTTGTACCAAAATAAAATTTTACACTCCTTACGCTTAGTTATCTGTGGGTTCTGAGTTTGCAGTTTTGCACAAAAAAATCAGACAGATTCATGGGAGAAAATGTAGTTTTGGATAGAGGTTATCAAGCAGCGTCCTGGATCTTACTGAGAAAGCCAAGCTTCTAGCTCTGCTGCTTCCCTGCCAGTTTTATTAACCAGAGTTGAATATAAAATCATGAGAGTCAGGGTTGACATAATTAGAATTTTGTGTTAATTAACCAAAAACAATTGACAGAAAAAAATTAGTGATTTTACAGATGTATGAAAAGTTATCTCTTAATATTAATAGGCACTATATTAAAATAAAACTAATCTTTATGCCAGCTCTACCTTATTCACATTGAAAGTGGCAAGTATTAACAATCTATTATGCTGAGTGAAATAAGTCAGAGAGAGAGAGAGAAAAACGCTGAATGGTCTCACTCATCTATGGGTTTTAAGAAAAATGAAAGACACCCTTGTAATAATAATTTTCAGACACAAAAGAGAAAAGAGCTGGAAGTTCCAGCTCACCTCAGGAAGCTCACCACAAAGAGTGATGAGTTTAGTTAGGGAAATAACTACATTTTGAACTGTCCTAATAATGAGAATGTATGAGGAAAATGGAGATCCTGTCTAGAGTACAGGCGGGGGTCGGGTGGGGAGGAGGGAGACTTGGGACATTGGTGATGGGAATGTTGCACTGGTGATGGGTGGTGTTCTTTACATGACTGAAACCCAAACACAATCATGTATGTAATTAAGGTGTTTAAATAAATTAAAAAAAACAATATATAGGATGCAATTAAGACCATTATTCACAAGTCATATTAATAATCAAACTAAAATATACGCATATTATTAGCACAAGCTTATTACCTACAAGCACATAAGGAATTGAAACTGCATCATCTAAATATCTCTGACACTAAGTTTGTGAAACCACTGGATCATTACGTTTTAATTATGTGGTGTTTTTTTTTCTTTTTGTGCAACACTTGTTGGTGCTCAGGAGTTACTCCTGGCTTTCCACTCGGAAGTTACTCTTGTTGGTGGTTGGAGGACCATGTGAGATATCAGGGATAGAATCAATCGACTGTGTGCATGGCAAATTTTATTGCCCCAGCCCCAATTATGCTATTCTTAAAGAAGGGAAAGCTTATAGTTTGTCATTACTTGTAAAGTGACCTAGGACTATATGTTTTTTATTTTTATTCTGCAATTACTTAAGTTTTTTGTGAATCTATATGAGTGAATTAAAGTGACTAATATATATTTTTAGAATGCTATAATTTTCAGAAATGACAATAACTCACAAATGGATCATATTTTCATATGAGAGACTTAAGTGTAATCAGAGAGTTTGTGCTTAATATAAAGGTTCCTGTCATAGTTTTTAAGATGCTTAAATGCCAATAGCACATTCTAATGCTACTTTCATTTTACTGTTGCTAATTATAATTTTACTGTAAAGTCATTGTTATCTAAAATTGACATATCTCTCCTATTTTTTAAAAGTAAACAAAATAACTCTAAAAGTGTTTAATTCAATACTTGGATTTTGTATAAAGTGACTTACCTTGGAGTTTGAAAGAGTAGCTTATGTTTACTTCATTTTCCAATACAATTTTATTTCAACTTGAATGCACTGATAACAAAGCAATAATCACATGCAGATAATTATATAGTACAGGTGGTGTATTTCATATTAGTGACAAACTATAGGCTACCAACAGCTAATATCAGTAATATTAAGTATTATAGTGATGAATATTATAAAATAAATTTACTTTAAGCATGATGATGTAAATATATTATAGTATAACTTTACAAAATTACACCAATCCTGATCATAATAAGGATATGTATATTAATCTGATACTATGCAGTCCTTTCAGTTATATCTAAAAAAGTTACAGTATTCTTTATTTGTTTGTCTTCAGTAGCAAAATATCATGAATTTTTTTAAAAAACCTTTTAGAAATAATGTGCCATTATAATTCCCTGCCACTATAAGCCATTAATTTGGAAGATTCTATGTCTCTTTAACAGAACCAACTTGTGGCAATGATGGAAATTTACAACATATCCTTCACAGACTTCACCCTCAGAGGCTTGTTCAATAGAAAAGATATATTCACAGGTCTTCTTTTTGTCATCATTTCTATCATATTTTTTACATCTGTTATAGCTAATGGAGTTATGGTTTTCCTTATTCGCACTGACTCCCACCTCCACACTCCCATGTATTTCCTCCTCAACCAACTATCTTACATTGACATAATGTATATCTCTACCATTGTACCTAAGATGTTAGTTGACTATATGCTGGATCAAAGAACCATCTCATTTGTGGAATGCACAGTTCAGCAATTCCTTTACGTTGTGCTTGCTGGCACGGAATGTCTTCTGCTGGGTCTCATGGCCTATGACCGATATGTAGCCATATGCAACCCTTTGAGATACCCTGTCCTCATGAGCCGCCAGGTCTGTTGGACAATCATACTAGGTTCCTGGTTTGGAGGCTCTTTGGATGGCTTCCTTATAACACCCATCACGATGAGCTTCCCCTTCTGCAACTCCCATGAAATTAACCACTTCTTCTGTGAGGCACCTGCAGTACTAAAACTGGCATGTGCAGACACAACTCTCTATGAGACAGTGATGTATGTATGCTGTGTATTGATGCTTCTGATTCCCTTTTCTGTAGTGATTGCCTCCTATGCCCAAATCCTGATCACAGTTTACCGCATGAGTTCAGTGGAAGGAAGGAAAAAGGCATTTACCACATGTTCATCTCATATGACAGTGGTGACTTTGTTCTATGGAGCTGCCATCTACACATACTTGATACCACCCTCTTACCACAGTCCAAACCAAGACAAAATCTTTTCCGTGTTTTACACCATTCTTACACCCATGTTGAACCCACTCATCTACAGTCTGCGGAACAAAGATGTTACTGGAGCTCTAAAGAGGGTTTTGGGTAGGTTAAAAAATACTGAACCAGTCTCTGGGGATGTTTTATGACTAGTAGTTTTTTCCTACATAGATAACACATTAGAGTTTCTGTGAATAGTGCATTTATCCTGTTAATGAAGGAATAAATATGGGGTGGATTCCAGTATGGAAGGACCAAGATTACTTATATAATATGTTTTTGGAACTCTCATCTATGGCTGGTGGAAATCTTGTCTTCTCAAACAAATATGAAAAACATATTGGTGGATTTTTATTATACAAGAATTCAATTCTACTATATGAGGAGACAGCAATTATTCCACTTAGGGAATCTATGTTCAAGACAGAAAAATACCAAAGTAACGCCATTATTTTTTGCATCATTCAGCAAAATAGCTAAGATTGAAAATATCCTAGGTGTCCAATGACAGTATATCAATAATATGTGGAATATGAATGATGTATATGTTTTATATACACACAATAAAATACTACACAGTATAGAAATGAGGATTTCATGGATCTTGTACAACATGTATTGAACTGATAATACCATGTTAAATCAAGTAAGCAAAAAGAATTAACACAGAATAACACTTTTATGTAGTATTTAGTATAAATATATGAGGGAATGCAGTGGTTTAAAAAGGGGGGTGAGGAACTGGAGTGATAGTGCAGCTGTAGGGTGTTTGCCTTGCACACTACTTACCAAGGAGGGACCTCAGTTTGATTCCCGGAATTCCATATGCTCCCCCAAGCCAGGAGTGATTTCTAAGCTCATAGCCAGGAGTAACCCATGAGCATCACTGAGTGAGGCACACACACAAACAAACAAAAAAAGGGGGTGATAGATAACATTTGGATGCACAGTATAGAAAGGAGAAGGGCAGGAAGGCCTAAAGACAGATGAAAATTAAGTGTGTGTGAGGGACAGGATTCTGGGGGATTTTGTTACATTGGTGCAGTGAAGGAATGACAGAGCTAAATAAACAAAACAAGAGTAAAAAATAGAGAATGGTGAACCCCAATTTCAACAACAAAAGTAGAAATATTTTTTCTACATTTTCTACATCTACAAAACTAGATGCTTGTTAAGATAACAGACTGATAAGGAGTGGGGAGTAATAAGGAAAACTTGTAAACATTGTTGGAGGGAGGGCATTTCTGTGGTGAAATCAATGCTTTAACATTGTATGTCTAAAACTCAACTATGAATAAATAACTTTAAACATCATGGTGCTTTAATAAAAGATAAACTAAATAAAATATTGTATTTCATATATAAATATTAAAACATTTTAAAGTGTGTTTAAAGTGTATCTCTTCTTACTTTATTTTATTTTTTCATTTTCTTATTTGCTAATATGTTTGCAGAAATAAGATTAGTTTCAACAAAAAAACAAACTGAACACAATGATAGTCTTTGGTAGATTTAAGTGATAGAAAGGTAGATTATCATGAATAACACACTGGAAATATTACTTTAGCTTCCATAAAACTAAAATTGACTTGGGAAAATCATTCAAATGAAAAAACTTGAAATTTGATGTGTCAAAAAGAGAAATTTTCTTAACATATTTTAGTAGTGAGGATGTTATAAAGTGATATTAGTGGGATACATATTTAAAAGTTATAATAAAACTTGATTATAAGAATAATATGGACTGTGAAAAAATAGAATCATGAAGTAAAACAAATACATTTTAAAACATAAATATATGTCACAGATATTATTTAAAATAAATCAAGATGATTTAAATGCTTTTGTTTTTGGGCAGACATTTGATTACTGTCTTAATTTCCTCAGTAGTGATGGGGTTGTTTAGATATGCTACATCCTCTTCATTCAACAGTGGAAGATTATAAGAGTCCAAAAATTTATCCATTTCTTTCAGGTTCTCATTGTTAGTGGCATAGAGTTTCTCAAAGTCGTTTCTGATTACCCTTTGAATCTCTGCCATATCAGTAGTGATCTCCCTTTTTTATTCCTAATACGAGTTATCAAGTTTCTCTCTCTCTTTCTTTGTTAGTTTTGCCAGTGGTCTATTAATCTTGTTTATTTTTTCTAAGAACCACCTTCTGCTCTCATTGATTTTTCAGATTGTTTTTTGGGTTTCCACTTTGTTGATTTCTGCTCTCAGCTTTGTTATTTCCGTCTGTCTCCCTATTTTTGGTTTCTTTTGTTGAGCACTTTCTAGTTCTATGAGTTGCATCATTAAGCTATTCAGGTATGCCCCTTGTTATTTCTTGATGTGTGCTTGCAAAGCTATAAATTTACCTCGCAGTACTGCTTCTGCTGAGCCCCATAAGTTCTGTTAGTTTGTGTGTCTATTGTCATTTGTTTCCAGGAAGGTTTTGATCTCCTCTTTGATTTCATCTAGGACCCACTGGTTATTCAGTATTAGGCTGTTTAACTTTCAGATATTAAAGATTTTCTTCTGTATCCCTTTGTAGTTCACATATAATTTCAGGGCCTTGTGGTCAGTGAAGGTAGCTTGCAAACTTTCTATCCTCTTGATATTATGAAGGTATGTTTTATGTGCTAACATGTAGTCTATCCTGGAGAATGTCCCATGTACATTGGAGAAGAATGTGTAACCAGGTTTCTGGGGGTGGAGTGTCCTATATATATGTACTAGGCCTCTTTCTTCCATTTCTCTTTTCATGTCTAGTATGTTCTTGTTGGGTTTTGGTCTCGTTAACTTAGCAAGTGTTGACAATTCCGTGTTGAGGTCTCCCACAATCGTTGTGTTGTTATTGATACTATTTTTCAAATTTGTCAACAATTGTATTAAATATTTTTCTGGCCCATCATTTGGTGCATATAGGTTTAGGAGAGTGATTTCTTTCTGCTGTACAAATCTCTTTTTTTTTAATTTATTTAAACACCTTAATTACATACATGATTGTGTTTGGGTTTCAGTCATGTAAAGAACTCCACCCATCACCAGTGCAACATTCCCATCACCAATGTCCCAAGTCTCCCTCCTCCCCACCCGACCCCCGCCTGTACTCTAGACAGGCTCTCCATTTCCCACATACATTCTCATTATTAGGACAGTTCAAAATGTAGTTATTTCCCTAACTAAACTCATCACTCTTTGTGGTGAGCTTCCTGAGGTGAGCTGGAACTTCCAGCTCTTTTCTCTTTTGTGTCTGAAAATTATTATTACAAGGTGTCTTTCATTTTTCTTAAAACCCATAGATGAGTGAGACCATTCTGCGTTTTTCTCTCTCTCTCTCTGACTTATTTCACTCAGCATAATAGATTCCGTGTACATCCATGTATAGGAAAATTTCATGACTTCATCTCTCCTGACAGCTGCATAATATTCCATTGTGTATATGTACCACAGTTTCTTTAGCCATTCATCTGTTGAAGGGCATCTTGGTTGTTTCCAGAGTCTTGCTATGGTAAATAGTGCTGCAATGAATATAGGTGTAAGGAAGGGGTTTTTGTATTGTATTTTTGTGTTCCTAGGGTATATTCCTAGGAGTGGTATAGCTGGATCGTATGGTAGCTCGATTTCCAGTTTTTGGAGGAATCTCCATATCGCTTTCCATAAAGGTTGAACTAGACGGCATTCCCACCAGCAGTGGATAAGAGTTCCTTTCTCTCCACATCCCCGCCAACACTGTTTATTCTCATTCTTTGTGATGTGTGCCATTCTCTGGGGTGTGAGGTGGTATCTCATCGTTGTTTTGATTTGCATCTCCCTGATGATTAGTGATGTGGAACATTTCTTCATGTGTCTTTTGGCCATTTGTATTTCTTCTTTGTCAAAGTGTCTGTCCATTTCTTCTCCCCATTTTTTGATGGGGTTAGATGTTTTTTTCTTGTAAAGTTCTGTCAGTGCCTTGTATATTTTGGAGATTATCTCCTTATCTGATGGGTATTGGGTGAATAGTTTCTCCCACTCACTGGGTGGCTCTTGTATCCTGGGCACTATTTCCTTTGAGGTGCAGAAGCTTCTCAGCTTAATATATTCCCATCTGTTAATCTCTGCTTTCACTTGCTTGGAGAATGCAGTTTCCTCCGTGAAGATGCCTGTAATGTCCTGGAGTGTTTTGCTTATGTTCTGTTCTATACATCTTACGGTTTGGGGGCTGATATCGAGGTCTTTAGTCCATTTGGATTTTACCTTCGTACATGATGTTAGCTGGGGGTCTAAGTTTAATTTTTTGCAAGTGGCTATCCAATTGTGCCAACACCACTTGTTGAAGAGGCTTTTCCTGCTCCATTTAGGATTTCCTGCTCCTTTATCAAAAATTAGGTGATTGTATGTCTGGGGAACATTTTCTGAGTATTCAAGCCTATTCCACTGATCTGAGGACCTGTCCTTATTCCAATACCATGCTGTTTTGATAACTATTGCTTTGTAGTACAGTTTAAAGTTGGGGAAAGTAATTCCTCCCATATTCTTTTTCCCAATGATTGCTTTAGCTATTCGAGGGTGTTTATTTTTCCAAATGAATTTCAAAAGTGTCTGATCCACTTCTTTGAAGAATGTCATAGGTATCTTTAGAGGGATGGCATTAAAGTTGTATAATGCCTTGGGGAGTATTGCCATTTTGATGATGTTAATCCTGCCAATCCATGAGCAGGGTATGTGTTTCCATTTCCGTGTGTCCTCTCTTATTTCTTGGAGCAGAGTTTTATAGTTTTCCTTGTATAGGTCCTTCACATTTTTAGTCAAGTTGATTCCAAGATATTTGAGTTTGTGTGGCACTATTGTGAATGGGGTTGTTTTCTTAATGTCCATTTCATCCTTATTACTATTGGTGTATAGAAAGGCCATTGATTTTTGTGTGTTAATTTTGTAGCCTGCCACCTTGCTATATGAGTCTATTGTTTCTAGAAGCTTTTTGATAGAGTCTTTAGGGTTTTCTAAGTAGAGTATTATGTCATCTGCAAACAGTGAGAGCTTGACTTCTTCCTTTCCTATCTGGATTCCCTTGATATCCTTTTCTTGCCTAATCACTATAGCAAGTACTTCCAGTGCTATGTTGAATAGGAGTGGTGAGAGAGGACAGCCTTGTCTTGTGCCAGAATTTAGAGGGAAGGCTTCTGGTTTTTCTCCATTGAGGATAATATTTGCCACTGGCTTGTGGTAGATGGCCTTCACTATATTGAGAAAGGTTCCTTCCATTCCCATCTTGCTGAGAGTTTTGATCAAGAATGGGTGTTGGACCTTATCAAATGCTTTCTCTGCATCTATTGATATGATCATGTGGTTTTTATTTTTCTTGTTATTGATGTTGTGTATTATGTTGATAGATTTACGGATGTTAAACCAGCCTTGCATTCCTGGGATGAAACCTACTTGATCGTAGTGGATGATCTTCTTAACGAGGCATTGAATCCTATTTGCCAGGATTTTGTTGAGGATCTTTGTATCTGCATTCATCAGCGATATTGGTCTGTAATTTTCTTTTTTTGTAGCATCTCTGGTTTAGGTATCAAGGTGATGTTGGCTTCATAAAAGCTATTTGGAAGTGTTTCTGTTTGTTCAATTTCATGAAAGAGTCTTGCCAAGATTGGCAGTAGTTCCTCTTGGAAAGTTTGAAAGAATTCATTAGTGAATCCATCTGGACCTGCGCTTTTCTTTTTCGGCAGACATTTGATTACTGTTTTAATTTTATCAATGGTGATGGGGGTGTTTAGATATGCTACATCCTCTTCCTTCAACCGTGGAAAATTATAAGAGTCCTAGAATTTATTCATTTCTTCCAGGTTCTCATTTTTAGTGGCGTAGAGTTTTTCAAAGTAGTTTCTGATTACCCTTTGAATCTCTGTCATATCAGTAGTGATCTCTCCTTTTTCATTCCTGATACGAGTTATCAAGTTTCTCTCTCTCTTTCTTTGTTAGGTTTGCCAGTGGTCTATCAATCTTGTTTATTTTTTCAAAGAACCAACTTCTGCTTTCGTTGATCTTTCGGATTGTTTTTTGGGTTTCCACTTCGTTGATTTCTGCTCTCAGCTTTGTTATTTCCTTCTGTCTTCCTATTCTTGGTTTCTTTTGTTGAGCATTTTCTAGTTCTATTAGCTGTGTCATTAAGCTACTCAGGTAAGCTCCTTCTTCCTTCCTGATGTGTGCTTGCAAAGCTATAAATTTTCCTCTCAGTACTGCTTTTGCTGTGTCCCATAAGTTCTGATAGTTTGTGTCTTTATTGTCATTTGTTTCCAGGAACCTTTTGATTTCCTCCTTGATTTCATCTCGGACCCACTGGTTATTGAGCATGAGGCTGTTTAACTTCCAGGTGTTAAAGTGTTTCTTCTGAGTCCATTTGGAGTTCACAAATAATTGATCTCTGATTAATACAAAATATCCATCTTTGTCCCTTATAACTTTGAGTATAAAGTTTGCATCATCTGATATTAGTATGACCACTCCAGCTTTTTTATGGGTGTTGTTTGTTTGGATAATTTTCCTCCAGCCTTTTATTTTGAGTTTATGTTTGTTCTGACTATTCAGGTGCGTTTCTTGTAGGCAGCAGAAGGTTGCGTTGAGTTTTTGATCCATTTAGCCACTCTGTGTCTCTTAAATGGTGCATTTATTTCATTGACATTGAGAGAAAGAATTGTCCTGGAATTTAGTGCTATCTTTCTATCAAAGTTTGGTGTCTCTGTTGGCCAGTTTTGTCTTAAAGTAGGTCTTTCAGTTTTTCTTTTAAGACTGGTTTTGAGTCTGTAAAGTTTCTGAGCTGTTCTTTGTCTGTGAAACCATGTATTGTTACTTCAAACCTGAACGTGAGTTTTGCTGGGTACAGTATTCTAGGTGAAGCATTTATTTTATTGAGTTTTGTCACTATGTTCCACCACTGCCTTCTGGCCTTGAGTGTTTCTTGTGCCAGGTCTGCGGTAAATCTCAAGGATGTTTCCTTGAATGTAATTTCTTTTTTTGATCTTGCTGTGTTCAGAATTCTGTCTCTATCTATGCAGTTTGTCATTGTGACTAGGATGTGTCTTGAAGTGATTTTTCTGGGGTCTTCTTTAGTTGGTACTCTTCGGGCATGCAGGATTTGATCACATTATCCTTTAGTTCTGGTAGTTTCTCTATAATGATGTTTTTGACTGTTGATTCTTCCTGGAGATGTTCTTCCTGGGACTCCATTGATTCTATTTTTTATGAGTTCACATTTCAGTAATTTTAATAGTTTTGCTTCATTTTAATAGTTTTGTTTCATTTCTTTGCCTATAAAATTTTTTAATATATTTTATTTTATTTAAACACATTGATTACAAATATGATTGTGTTTTGGTTTCAATCATGTAAAAAACACTACCCATCACCGTGCAATATTCCCAGCACCAATGTCCCAAATCTCTCTCCTCCCCACCCAACCCCTGCCTGTACTCTAGACAGACTTTCCATTTCCCTCATACATTCTCATTATTAGGACAGTTCAGAATGTAGTTATTTCTCTAATTAAACTCATCACACTATGTTGTGAGATACATGAGGTGAGCTGTAACTTCCAGCTCTTTTCTCTTTGTGTGTCTAAAAATTATTATTGCAAGAATGTCTTTCATTTTTCTTAAAACCCATAGATGAGCAAGACCATTCTGACTTAATTCACTCAGCATAATAGAATCCATGTACATACATATATAGGAAAATTTTATGACTTCATCTATTCTGACAGCTGCACAATATTCCATCGTGTATATGTACCACAGTTTCTTTAGCCATTTGTTTGTTGAAGGGCATCTTGATTGTTTCCAGAGATTTGCTATGGTAAATAGGGCTGCAATGAATATAGGTGTAAGGAAGGGATTTTTGTATTGTATTTTTGAGTTTCTAGTATATATTCCTAGGAGTGGTATAGCTGGATTGTATGGGAGCTCGATTTCCAGTTTTTGGAGGAATCTCCATATTGCTTTCCATAAAGGTTGAACTAGACGGTATTCCCACCAGCAGTGAAGAGGAATTCCTTTCTCTACACATCCCCACCAATACTGTTTGTTCTAATACTTTGTGATGTGTGCCAATCTCTGGGGTGTGAGGTGGTATCTCATCGTTGTTTTGATTTGCATCTCCCTGATGATTAATGATATGGAGAATTTTTCATGTGTCTTTTGGCCATTTGTATTTCTTCTTTGTCAAAGTGTCTGTCCATTTCTTCTCCCCATTTTTTGATGGGATCAGATGTTTTTTTTTTGTAAAGTTCTGTCAGTGCCTTGTATATTTTGGAGATTATCTCCTTATCTGATGGGTATTGGGTGAATAGTTTCTCCCACTCAGTGGGTGGCTCTTGTATCCTGGGTGCTATTTCCTTTGAGGTGCAGAAGCTTCTCAGCTTAATATATTCCCACCTGTTAATCTCTGCTTTCACTTGCTTGGAAAGTGCAGTTTCCTCCTTGAATATGCCTGTAGTCTCAATGTCCTGGAGTGTTTTGCCTACGTGTTGTTCTATATATCTTAAGGTTTTGGATCTGATGTCAAGGTCTTTTATCCATTTGTCTTTTACCTTCGTACATGAAATTGACTAGGGGTTCTAAGTTCAACTTTTGCAAGTGGCTAGCCGGTTGTGATAACACCACATGCTGAAGAGGCTTTCTTTGCTCTATTTAGGATTTTGTGCTCCATTATAAAATATTAGGTGATTGTACGTCTGGGGAACATTCTTTGAGTATTCAAGTCTATTCCATTGATCTGAGGGCCTGTTTTTATTCCAATGCCTTACTGTTTTGATAACTATTGCTTTGTAGTAAAGTTTAAAGTTGCGGAAAATAATTCCTCACATATTCTTTTTCCCAATGATAGCTTAAGCCAGGGGTCTTCAAACTATGGCCTGCAGGCCACATATTTTATTTATTCTCGTTTTGTTTCTTCACTTCTAAATAAGGTATATGCAGTGTGCATAGAAATTTTTTCATAATTTTTGTTTTTACTATAATCTGGCCCTTCAACCGTCTGAAGGACAGTGAACTGGCCTCCCGTTTAAAAAGTTTGAGGAACCCTGGCTTAAGCTATTCTATGCTGTTTATTGTTCCAAATGAATTTCAAAAGTGCCTGATCCACTTCTTTGACAAATGTCACGGATATCTTTAGAGGGATTGCAATAAATCTGTACAATGCTTTGGGGAGTATTGCCATTTTGATGATGTTAATCCTGCCAATCCATGAGCACAGTATGTG
Organism: Suncus etruscus; assembly: GCF_024139225.1. Taxonomy (NCBI): domain Eukaryota; kingdom Metazoa; phylum Chordata; class Mammalia; order Eulipotyphla; family Soricidae; genus Suncus; species Suncus etruscus. The sequence goes on along the minus strand of NC_064851.1, from coordinate 153,341,609 downwards.
TTTCCATTTTGGCGTGTCCTCTCTTATTTCTTGGAGCAAAATTTAATTTTCTTTGTATAGGTCCTCCACATTTTTAGTCAAGTTGATTCCAAGATATTTGAGTTTGTGTGGCACTATTGTGAATGCGGTTATTATTTTAATGTCCATTTCTTCCTTAGTACTATTGGTGTATAGAAAGGCCATTGATTTTTGTGTGTTAATTTTGTAGCCTGCCACCTTCCTATATGAGTCTATTGTTTCTAGCAGCTTTTTGGTAGAGTCTTTAGGGTTTCCTAACTAGAGTATCATGTCATCTGCAAACAGCGAGAGTTTGACTTCTTCCTTTCCTATCTGGATTCCCTTGATACATATTTCTTGCCTGATCACTATATAACTATATAACTATATATAACTATAACTATATATAACTATATATAACTATATATATAACTATATATAACTATATATATAACTATATATATAACTATATATATATATATATATATATATATATATATATATATATATATATATATATAACTTCCAGTGCTATGTTGAATTGGAGTGGTGAGAGAGGACAGCCTTATCATGTGCCAGAATTTTTAGAGGGAAGGCTTTTAGTTTTTCTCCATTGAGGATAATATTTGCCACTGGCTTGTGGTAGATGGCCTTAACTATATTCAGAAAGGTTCCTGTTATCCCCACCTTGCTGAAAGTTTTGATCAAGAATTGTTGTTGGACCTTATCAAATGCTTTTTCTGCATCTATTGATATGATCATGTGATCTTTATTTTTCTTGTTGTTGATGTTGGTTGTTATGTTGATAGATTTACGGATGTTAAACCATCCTTGCATTCCTGGGATGAAACCTACTTGATTGTATTGGATGATCTTCTTAATGAGGCATTGAATTCTATTTGCCAGGATTTTGTTGAGGATCTTTGCATCTGCATTCATCAGTGATATTGGTCTGTAATATTCTTTTTTCTTAGCATCTTTGTCTGGTTTAGGTATCAAAGTGATGCTGGCTTTATAAAAGCTATTAGGAACTGTTCCCTTTTTTTTTGATTTCATGAAAGAGTCTTGCCAGGATTGGTAGTAGTTCCTCTTGGAATGTTTGAAAGAATCCATTAGTGAATCCATCTGGGCCTGTGCTTTTGTTTTTGGGCAGATATTTGATTACCGTTTTAATTTCATCAATAGTGATGGGGGTGTTTATATATGCTACTTCCTCTTCATTCAACAGTGGAAGATTATGAGTTCAAGAATGTATCCATTTCTTCCAGGTTCTCATTGTTAGTGGCATAGAGTTTCTCAAAGTAGTTTCTGATTACCCTTTGAATCTCTGCCATATCAGTAGTGATCTCTCCCTTTTTATTCCTAATATGATTTATCAAGTTTCTCTGTCTCTCTCTTTCTTTGTTAGTTTTGCCAGTGGTCTATCAATCTTGTTTATTTTTTTCAAGAACCACCTTCTGCTTTCATTAATCTTTCGGATTGTTTTTTGGGTTTCCACTTCGTTGATTTCTGCTCTCAGCTTTGTTATTTCCTTCTGTATTCCTATTTTTGGATCCTTTTGTTGAGCACTTTCTAGTTCTATGAGCTGCGTCATTAAGCTACTCAGGGAAGCCCATTCTTCCTTCCTTATGTGTGCTTGCAAAGCTATAAACTTTCCTCTCAGTACTGCTTTTGCTGTGTCCCATAAGTCTGATAGTTTGTGACTTTATTATAATTTGTTTACAGGAAAGTTTTTATTTCTTCTTTGATTTAATCTCGGACCCACTGGTTATTGAGTATGAGGCTGTTTAACTTTCAGGTGTTAAAGTTTTTCTTCTGTGTCCCTTTGGAATTCACATATAGTTTCAGAGCCTTGTGGTCAGCGAAGGTAGTCTGCAAGATTTCTATCCTTTTGATAATATGGAGGTATGTTTTATGTGCCAGCATGTTGTCTATCCTGGATAATTTCCCGTGTACATTGGAGAAGAATGTGTATCCAGGTTTCTGAGGATGGAGTGTCCTGTATATTTCCACTAGGCCTCTTTCTTCCATTTCTCTTCTCAGGTCTAGTATATTCTTGTTGGGTTTCAGTCTGGTTGACCTATCCAGTGTTAACAAAGCAGTGTTGAGGTCCCCCACAATTATTGTGTTGTTCTTGACATTATTTTTCAGATTTGTCAACAATTGTATTAAATATTTTGCTGGACCCCCATTCGGTGCATATATGTTTAGGAGACTGATTTCTTCCTGCTCTACATACCCCTTGATTAATATAAAATGTCCATCTTTGTCCCTTACAACCTTCCTGAGTATAAAGTTTGTATTATCTGATATTAATATGGCCACTCTAGCTTTTCTTTTTCTTTTTTCTTTTTTTGGTTTTTGGGCCACACCCGGCAGTGCTCAGGGGCTACTCCTGGCTGTCTGCTCAGAAATAGCTCCTGGCAGGCACGGGGGACCATATGGGACACCGGGATTCGAACCAACCACCTTTTGTCCTGGATTGGCTGCTTGCAAGGCAAATGCCGCTGTGCTATCTCTTCGGGCCCCTACTCCAGCTTTTCTATGAGTGTTGTTTGCTTGGATAATTTTCCTCCAGCCTTTTATTTTGAGTCTATGTTTGTTCTGACTATTCAGGTGCATTTCTTGTAGGCAGCACAAGGTTGGATTGAGTTTTTTGATCCATGTAGCCACTCTGTGTCTCTTAACTGGTGTATTTAGTCCATTGACATTGAGAGAAAGAATTGTCCTGGGATTTAATTTGCATCTTTATATCATAATTTGGTGTGTTTTTGGTCAGTCTTGTCTTAAATTAGGTCTTTCAGTTTTTCTCTTAAGTCTAGTTTTGAGTCTGTAAAGTTTTTGAGCTATTTTTTGTCTGTGAAACCATGTATTCTTCCATCAAATCAGAATGTGAGTTTTGCTGGGTACAGTATTCTAGGTGAAGCATTTATTTTATTGAGTTTTGTCATTATGTCCCACCACTGCTTTCTAACCTTGAGTGTTTCTGTGACAGGTCTGCTGTAAATCTCAAGGATGCTCCCTTGAATGTAATTTCCCTTTTTGATCATGCTGTTTTCAGAATTTTTTCTCTATCCATGAGATTCGTCTTTTTGACTAGGATGTGACTTGGGGTATTTTTTCTGGGGTCTCTTTTGGTTGGTACTCTTTGGGCATGCAGGATTTGATCGCATATATTTTTTAGCTCTGGAAGTTTCTCTTTAATGATGTTCTTGACTATTAATTCTTTCTGGAAATTTTCTTCCTGGGTTTCTGGGACTCCAATGATTCTTAAGTTGTTTCTGTTGAGCTTATCATAAACATCTATTTTCATTTGTTCCCATTCTTTGACTAATTTTTTATTGTCTGTTCATTTGCTTTAAGTTTTTTCCCAATCTCTCCCATTGTATGGAGTTTTTATTTATCTCATCTTCCAAAACACCAATTCTATTCTCAGCTTCTGTTACCCTGGTGTAGAGCTTATCCATTTTGTCATTCAATTCGTTTACTGATTTTTTTCAGGCCTGTTATTTGACCTGTTATTTCAGTTTGGAGTTTTGTGATTTCTGTCTTCATATTTTCTTGGTTCTTATTAGAGTTCTATTCAACTCGATCCATGGTTTCTTTGAGTTCTTTGAGCATCTTTCATATTGCTCGTCTAAACTCCTTATCTGAGAGATTGATAGTTGGTTGGTCATTTTCTGGTCATCAGAACTGTCATCTTCATTCTCTATGTCTGACGCTGGCCTGCGTTGTTTCACCATTGTCACACTTGTATTGTGGGGTTTTCTATGTGTTGTGGTGATATTCATTGTCTAAATGATATACGCGGACACGATCCTCTGGCTCCACCCTTTATGAGTGGGTTGACTTGCCTCTAAGGAAGGGGTGTCCACCGTGGATGAAGCCTCACACAGGATCAAATCTTAGGCCTGAGCATACAGCAGGGAAGATAGTCTGGGGAGAAATGCTGGGCTTCAGTAATCCAGCACATTTCTTAGTGTGATTTTTTTCTTCTTGTTTCAATGGTGTTCTTTCCTTGAAAGAGCGCACAGCCGCGTAGCAAAGCATAGCAGCCACGCTCTGCTGGAGCCTCTTTTTGGCCCACTCCCAAGAGGTTCAGGCAACAGGACAGGAGACAGATACACACAGGAAGCACTAACAATTTTTCACGGTCGGGCCCCACTGGGCAGGCGTAGTTTCGTAGATTTTCCCAGTCTGACGTCCAATGAGTCTTAAGTTTTTTCTGTTGAGCTTATCATAGACTTCTATTTTCATCTGTTCCCATTCTTTGAGTAATTTTTTCATTGTTTGATCATTTGCTTTAAGGATTTTTTTCCAGTCTCTTCTGCTGTATGGAGTTGTTATTCATCTCATCTTCCAGTGTACTAATTTTATCCTCAGGTGTTGTTAACCCATGGGAAAATTCTTCCATGTTTTTCTTCAATTCATCTACTGAGTTCTTTAGACCTGTTGTTTCACCTGAAATTTCAGTTTGGAGTTTTCTCATTTTTATCTTCATATTCTCTTGATTCTTATTAGTGTTCTCTTCTATACTTTCTTTGAGTTCTTTGAACACCTTCCATATTTCGACTCTAAACTCCTTATCTGAGAGCCTGACTAGTAGGTTGGCCATGTTCTGGTCATCTGAGTTGCCATATTCATTCTCTATTTATAGCACTGGCCTGCGTTGTTTCCCCATTGTCACACTTGTATTGTGGGATTTTCTATGTGTTGTGGTTGTATTCATTGGCTAAATGATGTGCGCGGTCGCGTAGTGAAGCAGAGCGACCCCATGCTAGCATTTTCTAATGGCAGAAAATGTCAGAGTTTATATGACATGGTGACATGTTTGCTGGTGGCTGATTTACAACTTGCCACAGAAAAAATTCTGACACTGATCCCAGATGAATATGTAGACTATGTTCTTAGTGCACTATATAGCTTCCCCAGAAAGAAAAATCTCACAGCTCTTAATGACTTAAAAAACTGCTGGGATACATTTATCGGATCTATCCCTCCCTGCCTTAGAATTCCCAACTCTGAGCTCGGCAACCTACTTTATACCTTGGGAGAAGACTTTGCCCTTGGATAATCCTAGGCAGTTAACACCTGAAACTCAAGTAATTGTATGTTTTTTGTGAATCAGCTCCAAAAGTCCCATTTTCTAGTTTCTCACCTGGAGTAAAGGAATGTTTCCTGATATTTGCAACACCCCAATCCCTAATTGCCATTATGACCAATTATCAGGACTATTAAATGTCTCTACTTACACACACAAAAAAAAAAAAAACAGCCTTGAACCCTGTGCCATATTTAGAGTTAATAGCTATTCTTATCACTAAAGCAAGGATGTGGGTGGTTGTCCTGCTGGACTTTGTTCTTAATATTATAGCTCTACCAATTTCATAAAAGGAAACTGAATCCATTCTGCCACTCAGTGAGGCTCTTCAAAGAGCACAGTGCAAATCACATAGACCAGCATAGTTTCATAATCAGTTCAGTCCTTGACATTCAATAATGTTCCCCAAACACTGTATGGAGTGATCCCAGAACGCAGGACAAGGTGTAAGCTGGTAAATACTCTAAGTCTCCCCCTTTCACACATACACAATAACCAGTAATCAGAGCAGATGAAAACAAAATAATATTTAAGCTCCATGGTTGCAACATTATTCATGTGACAGCTGCAGTCATAAAGGAATTATTTTTTTAAAAGGATGAATTACCAGTGGCCAACCAAGTGTAAGAAAAGATAAACAAATGGAATTTTATTAACAAAGAAGCTTCTGCATCTCAAAGAAAATGGTGGCTGTGATACAAAGACTAACCATGGAAAGGGAAAAACTATTCACCAGGTACCCATCTGAAAAAAGGTCTTTATCTAAAAGATAAAAGTCACAGGTAGAGCTTCACAGGAAGAAAATATCTAACTCTATCAAAAAATGGAAAGAATAAATGAACAGACATTTCCTCAAGAAGAAATTCAAATAGACAAAAGGCCCATAAAATGCTTCACATAATTACTCATCCAAGAGATAAAAATCAAAACAGAGAGGTATCTTCTACCAAAGAAACTGGCACACATCCAAAAGAACAAGAACCTGTGGTGGTGAAGATATGGGGAGAAAAGGACTCTCATTCACTGCAGTTTGTAAGGTCAACCTCTTCAAACATTTTGGCAAATAATATGGGAGTTCCTCCCCAAAGTGGAAGTTGAGCTTCCACATGATCCTGCAATAATATTCCTAGAATATACCTTAGAAGTCTAAAAGCACAATACAGAAAAATACCCTGCATTTCTATGTTCATTGCAGCACTATTCACAATAGTCAGAATCTCTAAACAACATAGGTGCCTGAGCAAAGATGAGTGTATCAAGAAAATGTGGTACATCTACACAATAGAATACTACACAGCTGTTAGAAAGAATGAAGTCATGAATTTTGCTAATTTATGAAAGGATATAGAGTATTATGCTGAGCACAATGGGACAGGGAAGAGAGATAGACATGGAATAATCACACATAATCATAGGCTATAAATATATAGTTTGTTAATAATATACAAATAGATACAAGGACCAGGAAGACTAGTACATAGAAGCTTGGCACAAGTAGCTGGAAGCTTGGCACAAGTAGCTGGAGGTTTAGTTAGGGCAGAGAAGTGACCATTATGACAGTTATAGCTGGGAATTATCACTGGACAAATACATAATGGTGAAAGGAGATAAAATGATAACATTTTAATATTGCAAACCACAGTATCTAAAAGGAAAGAAGAGAAAAACAGAAATAGCAGAAGAACAGGCAAGGAAGATGCAGGGGAAGGCAGAAGAAAAACTGGTGACACTGGTGGTGAGAATTGTGCACTAATGAAAGTTGTTATACATTTTATGACTGAAACTCAATCATGAGCACCTTTGAAAATTTGAAAAAATTTACAACTGTATTATAAACAGTCTTGTACCCATGGTGTTTAAATAAAATATAATTTTAATGACTAAAAACCAAAACAAAGGACTAGATAATTTTCAACAGACTAACTAAAGACTTCTACTTAAAATAAATAAATGTGACTTAAATGATAAAGAAAGGAAAGTTTAAAATCATAAACTTACATGCCCTCCATAAGCAAGGAATTTCCTCCCCTGTGACCTATTGCGACTTCAGCGGCCAGTGATGTCACTGATGTCTATAGAAACAGGGCCTGTATGTTCCAGTCTCATCTGCCATAAGACAGTGGTCGGCAACCTGCAGCTCGTGAGTCACATGTTACTCTTTACACTTTTAATTTGACTCTTCTGTGTGCCGGGCAGCCGCTCCAAGACTCAAGACTCTGCTCCTAGCCTCTGTCAGTGCACGCTCTGTGTGGCTCTCAAAGTAAATTTCAACCGTGGTTTTGGTGAGATTTGGCTCGGTTGAAAAAAAAAAAAAAGGTTGGTGACCACTGCCATAAGACAAGTGATAAATCCGCAAATAAGTAACTAGCTTAGCTGGCAAAAATGGATTTCAAATATCCCCCAATTTATTCCCATGAACACTTTAAATACCAAGATTGGGGTCTCTATTTTGACCTCAGATGTGCCCTCCTTTTCTGCACCGCCTTGTTCTTTTCCATCTTAGTAAATGTCATCATAAAATTCCATCGCTGATGCCAGGTAAGGAGGCAAGTGAGTGTGGGCTCCCTGCCCCTGCAGGGATACCACAAATGTGGGTTAATTTCTCAGAGAAAGTATGGGTTTAAAACAAACAGACAAAGAAAACGGGAAAACTAGTAAGAGCCAGCTAGCTTCTGTTTATTGTAAAGATGGCAGATCATTATATATCATACATGCCCGGGGGGGGGGGGGGGACAAACAAAGAGAAGTAAAAAGAAGTGTAGAGCAAACAGTTTGTGTGAGCAACTTCTCAAGGCCTTTGGTTACACAGATAACAGCATAAGTTTTTTCCCCAAGACTCCTCAAGTCGTCTGGCTACATAATTAACAATGATCCCCTAACATAACTCATCCTAGCACTTGGCTACATAGATAAAAAAAAATTGCTTCTCCCAATCCAGGGGATATGTCTAGAATATATTCTGTCTAAAATATGTTTTTCTCCCAAGGTTACTGACGTCAGTGTTCCTTTTGGCTTGTATCAATGCCTCAGTTATTGATGTGAGACATAACCTTTTATATTTAACTTAGTAAAGGCAGGCTGTATTCTTGTTCAGGCCTCTAAAAATACTGCTAGAGACTGTTAGGTCTCGGGCATCTTGAGAAACTGCTAGAGACTTACTAAGCTTCAGCTCCCCATAGGTGACTGTCCCAGAGGGAGACAATTCAGAGACACACTGAGATTTGGATGTCTGAAACTAGGATAGAACATCAATCCTCTAGCAGATCACAGAGCCAAAAGTAGAGAGGTTCATGGGAGCCTATTACCTCAAGTTCAGAGACTATGTTGGTTCTGTCACTGAGATCAGGTTCCACATGCAAGGCTGTTGGAGAACTGGAGTCTCAGCTCTGCAGAATACAAGTCACAGACCTATTCACAAAGGGTTCCCCCTTTTAAGGTTGCTTAAGACAGTAGAGATGAGTTTCTAAAAGGACAAGGGTCTTCCATGAGCCAGTCCATGAATCAAGGACTTGATTTTAGGAGTCTCCTTGACAGAAAAACTCAATGTCAATGGGCTAAATGAAACAGTTAAGAGACATAGAGTGGCAAATTTGATAAAGAGTCCAAAATCAACATTTTACTGCCTACAAGAAACACGTGTGAACAGTCAGAACAAACATGACTCAAAATCAAATGCTGGAGGAAAATCATGCAAGTAAACAAATACTTTAAAAAAGCTGGAATGGCCATATTTATATCAGATGACATACATTTTTATACTCAGAAAATTGATAAGGGACAAATATGGACATTTCCTAATAATGGGTATGTAAAACAGGAAGAAATCTCTCTCCTAGATGCATATATGCACCCTATAAAGGACTGGCAAAATATTTAATACATGCTGACAAATCTGAAAGAAGACATCCCTGCTTCAGAGGTGGATCGGGACGTACATACACTGATTCCTGCTGGTTTCTGCTGGGTGTCAGAAGGGCACAGAAGCCATCTTGGGCCATGGTGTTTCCAGCCGCCTGAGACTGGAATTCATCAGCGTTCCTGCTGGCGATCCTGTATACTACAGAGTTGGGTCAGGATGTACACACACTGATTCCTGCTGGTTTCTTCTGGGAGTCGGAAGGGAGCAGAAGCCATCTTGGGTCATGCTTTTTTCAGCTGCCTGAGACTGGATATCATCAGCGTTCCTGCCAGCGATTCTGCCTGCTTCAGAGGTGGGTCGGGAAATACACACACTGATTTCTGCTGGTTTCTACTGGGTGTCAGAAGGGCGCAGAAGCCATATTGGGCCATGGTGTTTCCAGCCGCCTGAGATTAGATTTCATCAGTGTTCCTGCCTGCGATCTTGCTGCTATAGAGGTGGGTTGGGACGTACACACACTGATTCCTGCTGGTTTCTGCTGGGAGTCAGAAGGTCGCAGAAGCCATCTTGGGCCTTGGTGTTTCCAGCTGCATGACTGGATTTCATCAGCATTCCTGCTGGCTGTCGTGCCTGCAACAGAGAGTTCTTGGCTGTCTCTGCCCTCCTGCTGTGCCTTGGATGACCCTGAGGACTTGAAGGGAACTCTATGCTTTCCTAGTCTGTATTTCTTGAATATTTGAAGCTCTCCTCAGAGGCCTAGGAAGCGCACCCCCCCAAAAAAAGTCATCTAGAGACCACACAAGAGCACGGCAGCTCTGCTTCCTGGCCACCCACACTTTCTAACCAATGAACCCCACCACAACATGCAAAAAAAAATCACACTGCAAGCGTGACAATGGGGAAACCTCGCAGGCAAACATCATGCACAGAGAATGAAGAAGATAGCTCGAATGACCCAAAAAATTTTAACCATCTAATTAATCCCTCAGACAAGGAGTTTAGAATAGAAATATGGAAGATGTTCATAGAACTCAAAAGAAAGCATAGATCGATATGAACAGAACACAAAGACAGAAATCAGAAAAATCCAAATTAAAAGAACAGAACTGAAGAACATGGTAGCTCAACTGAAAAACTCAGTGGATAGCATCTTCAGCAGGTTAACAGCTGCTGAGGACAGAATCAATGTGCTGGAAGATGAGATGCAAAAAAACTCAACACAACAGAAGAAATTGGAAAAGGACCTTAAGACAAATAACCAGGCAATGGAAAAAGTACTCAAAGAATGCGAACAGATAAAAATAGAAATCTTTGATAAATTCAACAGAAACAACATAAGAATCATTAGAGTTCTAGAGGCCCAGATAGGAGATCCTCAGGAGGAACCAACTGTCAAAGACATCATCAAAGAGGATATACCCAGAGTTAAAAACTACATGCAATCAAATACTGCATGCCCGAAGAGTACCAGCTAAAAGAGACCCAAAGAAAAACACCCAAAGACACATCCTCGTTACAATGACAAATCCCACAGATAGAGATAGAATACTGAAAGAAGCAAGATCAAAAAGGAAAATTACATCGAAAGGAGCATCCCTAAGACTTACAGCAGACATGTCACAAGAAATTCTCACGGCCAGAAGACAGTGGTGGGATATTGTCACAAGACTGAATGAAATGAATGTCTCACTGAGAATACTGCACCCAGCCCAGCTCACTTTCAGGTTTGAAAGAAAAATACATAGCTTCATGGATAAAAAAAACAGCTCAGAAACTTTACAGATGAAAAACCAGCCTTAAAAGAAAAACTGAAAGGTCTACTTTAAGACAAGAGAGACCAACAAACACAGCAAACTTATCTACAAATATGACATTAAATCCTATAACAATCGTCTCCCTCAAAGTCAATGGACTAAATTCACCAATTAAAAGACACGGAGTGGCAAAATGGGTCAAAAAGATGAATCCAACCTTCTGCTGCCTACATGAAACACACCTGAATAATCAGAACAAATATAGACTCAAAATCAAAGGCTGGAGGAAAATCATCCAAGCAAACAGCACCCTTAAAAAAGCTGGGGTGGCCATTTTAATATCTGATGACACCAACTTTATACACAGAAAAGTGGTAAGGGACAAAGATGGACACATTGTACTAATCAAGGGATATGTGCAACATGAAGAAATCAGACTTTTAAACATATGCACCCAATGAGAGACCAGCAAATTATCTAATACAATTATTGAAAAATCTCAAAAAAGACATCAATAATAACACAATAATTGTGGGAGACCTGAACACGGCCCTGTCAACACTTGATAGGTCAACCAAACTGAAACCCAACAAAAACATACTAGCCCTGAAAAGAGAAGTGGAAGAAAAAGGACAAGTAGACATATATAGGACATTACACCCTCAAAAACCTGGATACACATTCTTCTTCAATGTACATGTGTCATTGTCCAGGATAAACTACATGCTGACACATAAAACATACCTTCATAAAATCAAGAGAATAGAAATCTTGCAGGCTACCTTTGCTGACCACAAGGCTCTGAAATTATATGTGAACTACAAAGGGACACAGAAAAAACTTTAACAATTGGAAATTAAACAGCCTGCTACTGAACAACCAGTGGGTTGTGTTCAAAGAGGAAATCAAAACTTTCCTGGAAACAAATGATAATTGAAGACACAAAATGCCAGAATTTATGGAACACAGCAAAAGCGGTCCTGAGAGGAAAATTTATAGCTTTGCAAACACATATCAGAAAGGATAAGGGGCATACCTGAATAACTTAATGACACAGCTCAAAAAATTAGAAAATGACCAACAAAAGAAACCAAAAATAGAGAGACAGAAGGAAATAACAAAGCTGAAAGCAGAAATTAATGAAGTGGAAAACCAAAAAAACAATCCGAAAAATAAACAAGATTGATAGACCATTGGCAAAATTCACAAAGAAAGAGAGAGTGAAACCTGATAACTCATATTAGAAAAGAAAAGGGGGAGATCACAACAGATATTGCAGAGATCCAAAGGGTAATCAAAGACTACTTTGGGAAGCTTTATGCTACTAAACATGAGAACTAGAATAAATGGATAAATTCTTGGACACTTATAACCTTCCACAGTTAAGTAAGGAGGATGTAGCATATCTAAACACCCCCATCACTAAGGAGAAAATTGAAACTGTAATCAAACATCTGCCTAAAAAGAAAAACCCAGGCCAGATGGATTCTTTCAAACATTTCAAGAGGAGCTAGTACCTATCCTAGCTAGGCTCTTCCATGAAATTAAAAAAAAAAAAAGAACACTCCCAAACAGGTTTTATGAAGCCAACATCACCTTGATACCAAAACTAGACAGAAATGGATTGGCAGGATTAACATAATTAAAATGGCAATAATCCCCAAAGCATTATACAGATTTAATGCGATCCCTCTAGAGACACTCATGACATTCTTCTAAGAAATGGATCAAACACTTATGAAGTTCATCTGGAACAATAAACACCCTCGAATAGCTAAAGCACTCCTAGGGAAAAGGAATATGGGACCATTACTTTCCCCAATTTTAAACTGTACTACAGAGCAATAGTTATCAAAACAGCATGGTATTGGAATAAAGACAGACTCTCAGATCAGTGGAATAGGCTTGAGTTCTCAAAGAATGCTCCCCAGACATACAAGCACCTAATTTTTGACAAAGGATCAAGAAATTCTAAGTGGAGCAGGAAAACCTCTTCAACAAGTGGTGCTGGCAGAACTGTTTAGCCACTTGCAAAAAAGCAAACATAGACCCCCAGTTAACATCATGTACGAAGGTTAAACCCAGATGGATTAAAGACCTTGATATCAGACCTGATACCATAAGGTATATAGAACAACATGTAGGTAAAACACTCCATGACATTCAGACTAAAGGCATCTTCAAGGAGGAAACTGCACTTTCCAAACAAGTGGAAGCCGAGTTAAACAGATGGAATACATTAAGCTGAGAAGCTTCTGCACCTCAAAAGAAATAGTGCCCAGGATACAAGAGCCACCCACTGAGTGGGAGAAACTATTCACCCAATACCCATCAGATAAGGGGCTAATCTCTAAAATATACAAGGCACTGACAGAACTTTACAAGAAAAAAAACATCTAATCCCATCAAAAATGGGGAGAAGAAATGGACAGACACTTTGACAAAGAAGAAATACAAATGGCCAAAAAGACACATGAAAAAATGCTCCTCATCACTAATCATCAGGGAGATGCAAATCAAAATAACGATGAAATACCATCTCACACCACAGAGATTGGCACACATCACAAATATTGAGAACAATCAGTGCTGGCAGGGATGAGAAAGGAACTTTTATTCACTGCTGGTGGGAATGCCGTCTAGTCCAACCTCTATGGAAAGCAATATGGAGATTCCTCCAAAAACTGGAAATTGAGCTCCCATTTGACCCAGCTATTCCACTTCTAGGGATATACCCTAGGAACACAAGAATACAATACAAAAATCCCTTTTTCACATCTATATTTATTGCAGCACTATTCACAACAGCCAGGGTCTGGAAATGACCAAGATGCCTTCAACAGATGAATAGCTAAAGAAACTGTGGTACATATACACAATGGAATATTATGCAGCTGTCAGGAGAGATTAAGTCATGGAATTTTTCTATACATGGATGTACATGAAATCTATCATGATGAGTGAAATAAGTCAGAGGGAGAGAGATAGATGCAGAATAGAGTGGTGAGTGCGTTATAGAAATGACTACACTGAGAACTACCATGACCATGTTAATGAATGAGGGAACTGGAAAGCCTGTGTAGAGTACAGGTGGGGGTGAAGTGGGTTGGAGGGAGATTTGGGACATTGGTGGTGAGAATGTTGCACTGGTGAAGGGGGGTGTTCTTTACATGACTGAAACCTAATCACAATCATATTTATAATCAAGATATATAAATAAAGATATTATAAAAAAAGAAGACATCAATAACAACATAACGACAGTGGGAGAACTCAATACAACCCTGTTAATCTTTGATAGGTCAACCAGACTTAAAACCAAAAAAGTATATTAGCTCTGTAAGGAGAAATAGATGAAAATGGAACAGTAGACTATAAAAATATATATGGCACTCCATTCCCTGAAAACCAGATACACATTCTTCTCCAATGTACATGGGTCATTCTCTAGGATAGACCACATCCTGGCATAGAAAACATACATCCATAAGTCAAGAGGATAGAATTCGCTTCCCTGCAAAGAGACTGTGGATATAACTGACTCTGCTGGGCCTCTTAAGCATGTCAGATATCTTGGGCCTTCACTCTTCTTGCTTTGGCCTGGGAACTTTGATACTCTCTGGAATCCTTCCCTGAGAGCTCACTTCCCCTAAGGTGAGTCATGCCACCCACAAGGAGTGGAACAAGAGGACTGCGACTTCTCCGCTTTGCTTTGTGGCTGCACACTCACCTAGCCAACGAATACCAACAAAACACGTAGAAAAATCCACAATACAAGTATGACAATGGGGAAACAACACAGACCAACATCAAGCATAGAGAATGAAGATGGCAACTTTGATGATCCAAAAATGGCCAACCCCTACTTAGTCTCTCAGATATGGCAATGGAGAAGAAATATGGAGGATGCTCACAGAACTCAAAGAAAGCATAGAGTTGAAAGGAACACTAAAAAGAATCAAGAGGATATGAAGATAGAATTCAGAAAATTACAAACAAACAACAGGTCTGAAAAACTAAGTAAATGAATGGAAAAACTCAATGGAAAGTCTCTTCAATAGGGTAACAGCAGCTGAGGATAGAATTAGTGAGCTGAAAGATGAGATGCTTAACAACTCCATACAGCAGAAGAGATTGGGAAAAAGCCTTAAAGCAAATGATCAGACAATGGAAACATTGCTCAAAAATGTGAACAGATAAAAATAGAAGTCTTTGATAAGCTCAACAGAAACCATGTAAGAATCATTGGAGTTCCAGAGACCCAGGAAAAGATAGAAGTCTTTGATAAGCCCAACAGAAACAACTTAAGAATCACTGAAATCCCAGACCCCAGGAAGAAAATCTCAAGAAAGAATCAACAGTCAAGGACATCTTTACAGAGAAACTACCAAAGCTAAAGAATACATGTGACCAAATAAATCCTGCATGCCCGAAGAGTGCTAACTAAAAGAGACCCCAGGAAAAATACCCAAGACACATCTTAGTCACAATGACGAATTGCAAAGATAGACAGAATACTGAAAGCAGCAAGATCAACAAAAAGGGAAATTACATTTAAGGGAGCATCCTTTAGATTTACAGCATAACTGTCACAAGAAAACTCAAGGCCAGAAGACAGGGGTGGGACATAGTGGCAAAAGTCAATGAAATAAATGCTTCACCTAGAATACTGAAACTAGCAAAACTCACTTTCAGGTTTGAAGGAAGTATACATAGCTTCACAGATAAACAACAGCTCAGAAAATTTATAGACTCAAAAGTAGGCTTAAAAAGAAAAACTGAAAGATCTACTTTAAGACATGACTTATCAAAAGACATACAAAACTTCTACACAAAGATGGCACTAAATCCCATGACAATCGTCTCCCTCAATGTCAATGGATTAAATGCACCAATGAAGAGACACAGAGTGGCTAAATGGATCTAAACACTAAATCAAACCACCTGCTGCCTACAAGAAACACAACTGAATAGTCAGAGCAAACATAGATTCAAAATCAAAGGCTGAAAGAAAATCATCCAAGCAAACAACACCCTTAAAAAGCTGGAGTGGCCATATTAATATCAGATGACACAAATTTTAAACAGAGAAAAGTTGTAGGGGCAAAGATGGACATTTTGTGCTAATCAAGGGATAAGTACAGCAGGAAGAAATCACTCTCCTAAATATATGTGTATGTAATGAGGACCAGCAAAGTATTTAATACAATTGTTGACAAATCTGGAAAAGAATATCAATAATAACACTATAATTGTGGGAGTCCTCAACACGACCCTGTCAACACTTGAAAGGTCAACCAGACTGAAACCCAACAAAAATATACTAGCCCTGAAAAGAGAAATAAAAGATGCCTAGTAGATATATATATATATATATATATATATATATATATATATATATATATATATATAGGAGACTCCATCCCCAGAAACCTGAATACATATTCTTCTCCAATATACATGGATCATTCTTGAGGATAGACCACATGCTGGCACATAAAACATACCTCCATAAAATCAAGAGAATAAAAATTTTGCAGGCTACCTTCACTGACCACAAGACTCTGAAATTAGATGCGAACTACAAAAGGACACAAAAAATTAACTTTAAGAACTGGAAATTAAACAGCCTACTACTGAACAGCCAATGGGTCAAAGATGAAATCAAAAGGGAAACCAAAACTTTCCTGGAAACAAATGACAATGAAGACACAAACTGTCAGAACCTCTGGGACACAGCAAAATTGGTACTGAGAGGAAAATTTATAGCATTGCAAGCACACATCAGGAAGCAAGAATGGGCATACCTGAATAGTTTAATGATGCCGCTTATAGGATTAGAAAATGATCAACAAAAGGAACCAACAATAGGGAGAAAGAAGGAAATAACAAAGCTCAGAGCACAAATCAATGAAGTGGAAACCCAAAGATCAATCCAAAATATCAACAAAAGCAGAAATTTGTTCTTTGAAAAATAAACAAGATTGATAGACCATTGGCAAAACTCACAAAGAAAGAGAGGGAGAGAAACTTGATAAGCTGTATCAGAAATGAAAAGGGGGAAATTATTACTGATACTGCAGAGATTCAAAGGGTATTCAGAGACTACTTTAAGAAACTCTATGCCACTAAATATGAGAACCTGGAAGAGCTGGATAAATTCTTGCACTCTTATAACCATCTACAATTGAATAAGGAGGATGTAGCATATCTAAACACCCCATCACTATTGAGAAAATTAAAACCATAATCAAAATTCTGCCCAAAAACAAAAGCCCAGGTTAGGATGGATTCACATATGAATTCTGTCAAACCTTTCAAGAGGAACTACTACAAATTCTTGCCAATTTGTAGAGGAACTACTACCAATTCTGGTTCTTTCATGGAATTGAAAAAAAAAGGGAACACTTCTAAACAGCTTTTATGAAGCCAACATCACCTTGATACTAAAAGCAGTTAGAGATGCTGCCAAAAAATTACAGACCAATATCCCTGATGAACACAGATACAAAGATCCTCAACAAATTCTTGGCAAACAGGATCTAATGCCTCCTCAAGAAGATCATTCACTACAATCAAGTAGGTTTTATCCGAGGAATGCAAGGATGGTTTAACATCGGTAAATCTATCAACAAAACACAAAACATCAACAAAAAGAAAAAGAAAAATTACATGACCATATCAATAGAGGCAGAGAAAGCATTTGATAAGGTCCAACACCCATTCTTGATTAAAACTCTCAGCAAGATGGGAATGGAAGGAACCTTTCTCAATATAGTTAAGGCCATCTACCACAAGCCAGTGGCAAATATTAACCTAATGAAGAAAAACTAAAAGCCTTTCCTCTATATTCTGGTACAAAAGAAGGAGTCCTCTCTTACCACTCCTATACAATATAGTCTTGGAAGTATTTGCTATAATGTTTAGGCAAGAAAAAGATATCAAGGGAATCCAGATAGGAAAGAAAGAAGTCAAGCTCTCACTGTTTGCAGATGACATAATACTTTACTTAGAAAACCCTAAAGACTGCCAAATCACTTCTAGAAAAAAATAGATTCATATACACCAATAATGATAGGAAAGAAATAGGCATTAAGAAAACAACCCGGAGGGGCCGGGCGGTGGTGCTGGAGGTAAGGTGCCTGCCTTGCCTGCGCTAGCCTAGGACAGACCGCGGTTCGATCCCCCAGAGTCCCATATGGTCCCCCAAGCCAGGAGCGACTTCTGAGTGCATAGCCAGGAGTAACCCCTGAGCGTCACCGGGTGTGGCCCAAAAACAAACAAACAAAAAAAAAAAAAAAGAAGAAAGAAAACAACCCGGGGCCCGGAGAGATAGCACAGCGGCGTTTGCCTTGCAAGCAGCCGATCCAGGACCAAAGGTGGTTAGTTCGAATCCCGGTGTCCCATATGGTCCCCCGTGCCTGCCAGGAGCTATTTCTGATCAGACATCCAGGAGTAACCCCTGAGCACTGCTGTGTGTGGCCCCCCCCCAAAAAAGAAAACAACCCTATTCACATTATGCCACACAAACTCAAATATCTTGGTATCAACTTGATCAAAGATGTGAATGACTATACAAAGAAAACTATAAACCCTGCTCCACAAAATAAGAGGACACATGGAAATGGAAACACATACCTTGCTGGTGGACTGCAGGATTAACATAATTAAAATGGCAATACTCCCCAAAGCATTGTACAGATTTAATGTGATCCCTCTAAAGATACCCATGACATTTTTCAAAGAAGTGGATCAAACACTTCTGAAATTCATTAAGAAGAATAAACATACTAAAAGAGCTAAAGAAATCCTTGGGGAAAGAAATATAAGAGGCATTACATTCCCCAATTTTAAACTATTACAAAGCAATATTTTTCAAAACAGTGTAGTATTGGAATAAATATAGATCCTTTGATCAGTGGAATAGGCTCGTGTATTCAGGGAATGTTACCTAGACATACAATTACCTAGTTTTTGATAAAGGAGCAAGAAATCCTAAGTGGTGCAATGAAAGCCCCTTAACAAGTGGTTTTGGCACAACTGATTAGCCACTTGGAAAAAAAGCAAACTTGGAACCACAGCTAGCACCATGTATGAAGGTAAAATACAAATGGATTAAAGACCTGATAGCAGACCTGAAACCATAAGGTATATAGAACAACACGTAGGTAAAACACTCCATGACATTGAGACTAACTAAATGCATCTTTAAGGAGAAAACAGCACTCTCCAAACAAGTGGAAGCAGACATAAACAGATGGGAATATATTAGGCTGAGAAACTTCTGCACCACAAAGGAATAATGCCAAGAATAAAAAGCCACCACTGAGTGGGAGAAACTATTTACCCATACCCATCATATAAGGGTAATATCAAATATATACAAGGCTCTGACAAAACTTTACAAGAAAAAAAAAACTACAGAGGCAGGGCTGCACCCAGAAGACTCCACATGCCAGTTCTTCTGGTTCCCTTCAGCTGGTATGTTGGGGGCTCTGGGCAGGACAGCTAGCCATAGGCCCCCTGGGCTGACCACTTAGTTCAGGGACTGAGATCCCCCCCATGCCAGGCAGGTCTTCAGGGCCATGCCTGGTTAATCAGGCCCTGGGGGTTGGGGAGGAAGAGAAATTCCTCCCAATGCATCCACAAACTACAGAGGCTGGACCTTATTCAGGATTTCTCTTCTTACTATTATTCATTTTCCAAAGCGCATGGGCACAAATGCACCTGCACGACATATATACTTTTTAACAACACCCATAAATATTCTTATTTCTTGTCAGTTTTAGGAAAAAAATGGAATTTTATAGATTTGGAGGATAACTTTCTAAATATTCTTTTACCGTGACGATTCTATCCACTGTTTATCTTCTTCTCTTTGTGAGCTGTTCAATAAGGAACTTTGGTGGAAGAGTCCCTCAGTTTAATGCTTATAATTGAACCATGTCATGGGGATTGGATGACTTGTTCGTGTGGCCCCCATATGCGCCGACAACACCACGTGGCATTGTTCCTTGTTTGCATAGGCACATTAAAATGGGAAAATACCATACATACAAATAAGTTCTTATCTAATAGAGATTGGAACACACAAATCTTATAGTGCAATGGGACATTACAGCCTGAACATTGATATAATGACCTGGCACAGGCCTCAGAAGAATGGGCATCCTCCATTCACCCCTGAATCAGGGAAGCTATCTACGAAACATCCAAAGTTTTTTATAACAACACCTGGAAGCAATCCTCTACCAGGGACGACCCTACCACTGCTCTGACATAGACCTGCTCAAAAGAGACTTCCCTTAACACTAAGAAGATTTGACAACAACAATGACCTGCTTACAGGACAGGGTTCTCTGCGTTGCCCTTTAATTGTGAGGTGAGACGAGAGGACGCTCTGCACCATCCTGACTGCAATGTAGGATATGCAGATTCCAGGATCTTTAATACAGAAACATAATACCAACAACAGAGACTGTGTGAAAAATAAAAGTGTATTGGCACTACAGACAATGACCTGGATTGGACAAACTAGTTTGCCTGGAGCCTAGAGTTGGTCTTATGCCAGGAAACTTCAGAGGTAGCATCTCCTTGTATTTAGGCCAAGGCTTTTCCTTTCCATGTCCCTCATATTTTGGTGAGCCTATGCAAACAATAATTGCCACTCTAACAGCGTTTTTTTTACTGTGCTCCTGTGACTCTAATCCTTAAGAAAAACAACCCACTTAAACTTTTGAGGTTAACAAACTAATATGCATATGCATGGAAATGTAAAAAAGTACTTTGTCTTCAATGTTT
This sequence comes from Suncus etruscus, assembly GCF_024139225.1. Classification (NCBI taxonomy): domain Eukaryota; kingdom Metazoa; phylum Chordata; class Mammalia; order Eulipotyphla; family Soricidae; genus Suncus; species Suncus etruscus. The sequence goes on along the minus strand of NC_064851.1, from coordinate 153,321,097 downwards.
AAGGAGTTACATAAGTTTTATGGCTTTAGATTGCTTTGTGTGCTGCGAAGAAACATTACAACCTGGGGACTTGAGGGACAAAGCAATTGTACATAGGTTCTGTTTATTTTTCTTAATGTTCTTTGGCTGAAAAAGATATCAGCACTAGGACTACTGAGAATTCTGTTTATGGGTGATTGTCCTTCCACTGTAACTTTACCTTGTCCTCTTTCTTTGCATCTTTGTTCTCATAATTAAAAATAAAAATTAATAAAAAAAAAACTCTCAACAAGATGGAAATAGAAGGAATTTTCTCATTATAGTCAAGGCCATTTACCACAAGTCAATGGCAAATATTCTCAGTGGAGAAATACTAAAAGCCGGGCCCGGAGAGATAGCACAGCGGCGTTTGCCTTGCAAGCAGCCGATCCAGGACCAAAGGTGGTTGGTTCGAATCCCGGTGTCCCATATGGTCCCCCGTGCCTGCCAGGAGCTATTTCTGAGCAGACAGCCAGGAGTAACCCCTGAGCATCGCCGGGTGTGGCCCAAAAACCAAAAAAAAAAAAAAAAAAAAAGAAATACTAAAAGCCTTTCCTCTAATACTGGTACAAGACAAGGTTGCCCTCTCACCACTCCTATTCAACATAGTGCTGGAAATTCTTGACATAGTGATTGGGCAAGAAAAATATATCAAGGGCATCCAGAAAGGAAAGGTAGAAATCAAGCATTCACTATTTGTAGATGACATGATACTATATTCAGAAAACCCTAAAGAATCTACCAAAAAGCTTCTAGAAACAATAGATTCATATAGCAAATGGCAGGCTACAAAATTAACACGCAAAAATCAATGGCCTTCTTATATACCAGTAATGATAGGGAAGAATTGAACATTAAATAAAAACAAACCCATTTACATTAGTGACTCACTTTAGAGTTAACTTAAGATGGGGGCCTGGAGAGATAGCACAGCGGCGTTTGCCTTGCAAGTAGCCGATCAGGACCAAAGGTGGTTGGTTCGAATCCCAGTGTCCCATATGGTCCCCCGTGCCTGCCAGGAGCTATTTCTGAGCCGACAGCCAGGAGTAACCCCTGAGCACCACCGGGTGTGGCCCAAAAACCAAAAAAAAAAAAAAAAAAAAAGATGTGATGAACCTATACAAAGAAAACTGCAAAACTGTGCTTCAAGAAAAAAGAGAGGAACCATGAAAATGGAGAAACATACCCTGCTCATGGATTGGGAGTATTAACATCATTAAAATGGCAATAATCCCCAAAGCATTGTACAGATTTAACGTAATCCCTTTAAAGATAACCATAACATTTTTCAAATAAGTGGATCAAACTCTTCTAAAATTCATTTGGAACAATAAACACCCACGAATAGAACAACCCTTGTGAAAAGGAATATGGGAAACATAACTTTTCCCAACTTTAAATTGTATTACAAAGCTATAGTCATTAAAACAGCATGGTACTTGAATAATAAGATCCTCAAATCAGTGGAATAGACATGAGTACTCAGAGAATGTTCCCCAGATATACTACCAATTAATTTTTTTGATAAAAAGGCAATAAATGCAAAATAGAGCAAGGAAATTCTCTTCAAGTGGCATTGGGACAAATGGTCAGCCACTTGCAAAAAAGCTAATGCAGATCTCCATCTAATACAACCTCAGATGCAAGAAGTCCTGTACCTAGAGCAGTCCTGGACCTGGGTTATGGACAACTTCCCAGTGCTGTGCAGCCACTTTTACCAGAGTCCTGAGGACTAAATAATGGCTGCCTGTGCTCCTCACTCTGCCTGAAGGGATCTAGGAGTAAGCCCTGTGCACCACCTGATCTGGCACCAATACAAACACACACACACACACACACACACACACACACACAAGTAAACTGCAAACAAAACAAAACTGTAGACAAAAGCCTTCATCAGGTTTAATCCCCAGCACCACAGAGGATCTCCTTGAAGACAGCTGGGTGTGGCCAAAAAAAAAAAAAAAAAACCCAGAGGTCAGGACAATGCAAATGGAATGAAGGAACTGTCCTTCTGTGGATAGAATGAGCTATAACAAAAACTATATTCAAAATGTGCATGTGTGTGTTATGCATCTCTCTGTGAGTGTGTGTTTGGATAAAGTACCTAATTCTATTTAGGAAAGGATCTATGTGAAAGTTCTATGCTATGGAAAGGGTGTGAGGCATGGAGAGAGAAAAAGGATAGGAATATTATATTAAGTGAAAGAATAAAAACTCCCAAGATTCAGTTAGGATTCAGGCAATTCCTAAGGGCAGGTACAAACTTTTTGGTTTGTTTTTGTTTGTTTTCGAAGTGTGAGGGATTGAATGCCATTGTTATGCATTTAAAGTCAAGTAGTTTCTAGAAGTGCAAGATAAATACAATGGTTGAAGAGAAGAGCAAGTTCCAGTAACTAGGTTGAAACTCTTTTTATTTAGACATCAATGATTGATTTTTTTTCCCCTTCTCCTAGAAATGATAAGAAGGGAGTTCACTGGTTCATTCTGAGGCAAAAGCCACATGACTGTTCCTGAATCAGTGTTTGCTTGATAGTTTCTTTAAGCCACTGGCCTCTGGGTCCAGAAAGAGAAAAGGACTCCCCTTGCACATAGTCAAGCCTGGTTTGATTCCTGCTACCAAATATGATCCCCAAAGTCTTCCAGGAGTGATCCCTGAGCTCAGAGCCAGTAGTCAATCTATAATCTTCCAAGAGCCTCAGGCCTTTATTCCATGTCTAGTACCCCAATATCATACTTCTCAGGGGTGGGGGAGCTACACATGACAGTGCTCAGGGGTTATTACTCAAGTTTATTACTCAGGTTCCTGGTTTAGCACTCAGAAATTGCTCCTGGAAGCTTCTTGAGGTAATATGGAATGCCAGGATCTGATCCAAGCACCCCACATGCAAGTCAATTGCACTACCTATCCTGCTATCACTGCTGGGGGGTTGCAGCAACATGTTTATTTTACTTTTATTTTGTTTGCTTTTCTCCAACACCTTTTTTGTTTGAATGAATGCTCTGAGTGCCTCTGACAAGATGGCTGCGGGAAGGAAGGCCACATTTCAGATACATGAAGTCCCCTGCTTCTGGAGGTGCTTCTGGTGGCTCCTGGGGACCAGTGTCTTGGGACCAGCTGGAGTTGGCACACCTTGCCCTTTGAAGAGCCATGGTGCACTTCTCCCACAGAAACCCAGGTGCTGGGTCTGCTACAGCTGTAGGATGGATAGTGGCTCCCAGGAGGGGAAATGGGCCTGAAGCTTCTGGACCAGACATTCTTTAAGAGGACAGAAAAAGAGGAGCCAAGTCTGTCACCACTTCACTTGTTCAGAAATTGATTTCTTTATTGTCCATCTAAGAAGACAGTTGTAAAATAAAAATACATGAGTGGCCAGATAACCCTATAATCATGCTGTGTTTCTAACCCCTTAGGTGGATGGTTCTAATGAAGCAGGATAGTGGCAGAGAATTAACAGACCATGCGTTCAGGAAAAAATTCATTGGAGCCAGCTTCCTTATTGCCTCATGGCCACTCACTGCCATGTTCTCTCTCTCTCTCCCTCCCTCTGCCTCTATCTTTTCTATTTTTCTGGGAGGCCACATATAGTAGTGTTCAGGTCTTACTCCTAGTTCTGTGCTTAAGAATTACTCTTGGAATGACTCGAAGGACCAGATGAAGATCAAACTCAGGTTGTCCACATGAAAGGCAAGCACACAACCTACTGGACTATCAGTTCTGCCCTTAAACATTTAAGTTATGACCCTTTGTTGTAGGAGCTGTTTGTTGCTCTGGACAGCTGATCCCTGATGATCCTCTTGCTTCCCATTAGTCCTTGTTCTATTGGGGGGGGCATAGATACAGTTGGAAAGTAGGAACATGTCATAGATTGTTCCTTCTGAAGTTTGTGATGGGTTCCTAAGACCCCAAGGCTAAGGGAGGAAAAAAGAACTATTGGGTTAGACAGACATTATTGAGTTAAACCCAAATGTATGTTTGTATATGTGTGTGCACATGTTTATAAGAAACAGTTCAGGGGCTGGAGCAGTGGTGCAAGTGGTAGGGTGTTTGCCTTGCATGCGCTAACTTAGGATGGACCACGGTTTGATCCCCCAGTGTTCCATATGGTCCAGGAGCAATTTCTGAGCACGTAGCCAGGAGTAACCCTTGAGCATCACTGAGTGTGCCTCCCCAAATAGAAACGGTCTAAATATTCCAATATATTTCACAAAATGATGATTCAAATTCTACATTTATCAGATCCCAGCTCCAATTGTTGTGACACAATGTTTGATACAATCTTCCTCACAGTTCAGGATGGAAAAGTCTCACTAAGATCCCTGAGGTATGTGGCTTTCTCTTGTCCTTATGATGCACACTTCCTTTGGGCTTGTTGTTTTCACATTTTTCTGTGAAGTCAAATGGAAAAACCATTCCCAATGCATAAGCTTCTATCTTAAGTGACACAGAGACCTATCTCTTGAATATGAGTGTAATGCAAGCTGTTAGCACACACCAAATGCACCATGAGCATAGAGACACTCCGTCTCAGAATTATTTTTCTCTAGTTCAATTTATATCAAAGTCATAAAAATATTGTAAGGAAAAATTTGTAAAGAAATATTTAAATAAGAGTTCCCTAACTATCCCCCAATTCTTCCCTTAAGAAAACATTTAGTTACTTCTTTTTTATTTTTATGTTGGTTACTTTAAAAATGCTAAAAATATAAATGAGATTTCTGAATATTTCAGTTTATATTTAGCCCATTGTCTTGCACAATGAAAGATGAGCACTGAATTACTTTTTACCAGCATCCTTTCCTTTTTCTTTAACCTTATCCTTCTTACAATATCTGATATATTAACATTTCTCTCTTTTTGCTTGTTTATCTTTAATTATTTCAAAAACATATGTGTGCCTCCATTTCTTATATAGAAGGTTCAATTTTCTCAAGGATAAATTTTCTTTCTGGTTACTATTGTGCTAATTGGCAGAAATCCCAATCATTGTTAATCCCCAGCAAAATAGGTCACTTTACATAGAAATTCTCTTAAGCCAGACTTAATTCTTTGTTTTGCACCCACTTGTCATGAGTGGGCAGGCATATCTGGCCATGTGCATTAAGCAATGAAGCTAACTTCGACATTTATCGATGGCCAAGCCTGGTCTCCTTGGCATTTCCTGCTTTTTGGTCTCTGTCTTCTCTGTTGACATCTGAGCTGATGACAGTACCACAATGATGTCTGATTACCAGCACACTGGGCCAGAGTTATAACACAGTGGGAATGGCATTTGCCTCCACATCTGATCTGGTTTAGATTTCTGCATCCCATACAGTATTTTGAACCTTCTAGGAATGATTTCTGAGCACAGAGCCAGGAGAAACTTCTAAAGTGAAAAAGAAAGAAAAACGTAAGGCATCATCAACTGTTGCCAGAATCTAAAGGCCAAATGAAGAGTTTTGGTTTAAGATTTCAGCTACAAAAGGAATGTGTTCCAGAAAGCAGAACTACAACATGGTGTGTATCATTAATAGTAATATATTGTGTACCCATAATTTGTAAAGATGGTTTTGTTTACATCACTTAAATATACTCACAGGTAGCAAGCATGTGAGTGATGACTATTTTAACTATATCTGGTAGTTTTCAAATGCAATTGTAATGAAATCATCATGTTAAACATTTTAAATATGGACAGCTGTGCCATTAAGCACTTAACTAGAAAAATTAACACTCTCTGATACAACCTTTAAACTGTTGCACATAAAATCCTAGAGTAATTGAGAGCTGTTCTCAGCACAAAGAAGGAATTCCTTGTCAAAGTCAACTAAAGAGAAGCAAGGTCAAAGGTTGTTGTAATTTATACTGATGGGTAAGGTAAAACATGAATATCTCTAGCTTTTTTAGCCTAGAAAGCCTGTCAAATCACTCTGTCTAAAACATAATTTTAGTGGACATTCCCATCCCTCCTAAAAATAAGCTCACTAATGTACTTGATGAGACCAGAAAGCATGCAGAGCTCTCTAATTCTGGAAAATTGGTAAAAATGAGTGTAGCAAAATAGTCATTCACAAAGAATCTTCTCATTCTTCATTTTTACCACTTAAACATCTTAAGATAAATTTTCATATTAAAGACAGAAAACTCAAAATATAGACCTGTATTTGGATTACAACTATGACATTTTCTTCCATCAAAATATAAGGAATTTGGATGCAATGCTAAAGGCATAGATCTACTGGGTTTCATCATCAGTCCAATCCTTGACATTCAATATTTCCCCCCAAACTCTGAACATGAACTGAAAAGAACAAAAACTGAACAAGAACTGGACACAGAACAAGGAGTAAGCTGATAAACAGGACCAGGTACCCCATAGACATAATAACCAGTAAACAAATATCAGGAAAAAAAAACATAGAATCAATTATTTCAAGCAGACTTAACTAAAGAAGGTTGTTGTACATTGTTGCGGCCCCCCAGGGACCTCGATCCCGACCCGCGGGAGAGGCTGGAGACCACAACAGTTATTCTCAAGTCACGAAGAGGATTCCGGCCTGAAAGGAAAGAGGGATTGGGAAGACAAGGAGACTCAAGGCGAAAAGTTCCGATCAAGAGTCCGTTTATTTTGGGAGGGGGCTAGCCTTTTATAGTCAGGCCAAACAAAGAGAAAGGGGCAAGGCATTCTTGGAATAATTGTAACTTTCCACAGGCACATCATGTTTTTTCAAAATTAACAAGGCTGTACATCACGAAGCTGGCATTCATCAATCATGAGGCCCAAGTTGTTAGAGCAACAAAGTATAAGATCTAATCTCTGCCCAGGCCCACCAGCCTCTATCTTTATGGAAACATCTTGGTGCCTGTGGTCGACTCCCCTAGCTCTGAGGTATGCAGTGACTCCCCTTTTCTTTAGGTCCAAGGGCAAAGGCCACATTTGCTAGCTGCTTAGGCTGGCAGCTCTTGCTAATTGTCACGTAGGCACTTTTGCTCAGACTTTCAGAGACTTCATTTTGATTTTAGAATAAAGGGCTTTTAGTTATGCCTAACAGTCCCCAACACATTGTATGTTGTACATTGTATGTATTTGAAAAAAGTTATAACTATCATAAACAGTCTTGTAACCATGGTGTTGAAATAAAATAATAAACTTTTAATGACTAAAAAAAAAACCAAAACAAAAGAATAATTTTCAACAGACTAAAGACTTCTACTTAAATGAGTAAATGTGACTGAAATGAGACGAAGAAAAGTTTAAAATCATAAATTTATATGTCTTCCATACCCAATGAATCCCCTCCTCCACCTGTGACCTATTGTGACTTCAGTGGGAAGTGATGTCACTGATGCCTTTATAAACAAAAACCTTTGTGTTCCAGTCTCATTTGCCTTAGGCAAGCGACCAGGGTAGCTAGAAAATTAGAATATGAATTTAGAGTATTTTGAGTATTATTACCTTGACCCCTCTCACCAATACAAAGATTGGGTTTCTATTTTGACGTCTATGCACCCTCTTTGCTGGACTGTCTTTATCAATTACATCGCAGTCAATGGCATAAAAAATTTATCTCAAGAACCAGGAAAGAAGGCAGATCTGGGGACTTCACGGTAGGACAGTGTTACAGAGGGAGACAATTCAGAGACATATTGAGATTGGGGAGTGTGAAGCCAGTATAGAACAACAATCCTCTACCAGACCAGAGAGCCAAGAGTGAGAGGTTCAGGGAAGCCTACTACCTCAAGTTCAGAAACTATGTTGGTTCTGTCGCTAAGATTAGGTCCCACATGCAGTATTGTTGGAGAACTGCAGAGCCTTAGCTCTGCAGAACAGAAGTCACAGACTCATGTGGGGAGCCACTCACACCGGGGTCCCCTTGTGAGACTGCTCAAGACAGTGGTGACGAGTTTCTGAAAGCCTCTCGGCAGAGGGGACTAGGCTCCTTCCTGAGTCAGTCTAAGAATTAGGAACCTTAATCTAAGAGTTTCCCTGGTAGGACTAGCTCATACCATGGGAGTGGGCCTGTTGTAACATCTATGTCCATAATCCGGGAAGAATGCTTACCCTGGGCTCACTCAAGTCTTCCTATGCTGCTCAGAAGGGGCTTCTTTGATCTGCCCAGAGTCCCCAGTCATTCTTTTTTCTCAGCAAAGGAGGGCAGCGAAGAGGAGGGTGTCCTTAGTTAGAGGTAAGGAACCAACTTTTCCAGCACTTCCTGTCCTCAAGTCCCAGACTATGAGTTTGGAGGATGTCAATGTAGACACCGGCCTTCAGAGAACCCAGGGAGCAGCTGATGGGAAGTCAGGCAGAACCTGAGGGAGACCAACTGACCCATCCTTCGGCATTCCTGAGGGTACTGTCTTGAGGTGAGGGGTGCAGAGCATTTGTGTCTACGGACCCCTGAGTGCTTGGGGTCCCATCTGAGACCCTGAGATGGTTGGACTGGCCTTTTCCCAGAAGCAGGTGCCAATGTGAGTCATTGTGTAGATTGGGCAGATCCAGGCTCAAATAAGAGCAGGCTGAGGTCACCTAGACCCTTGACCAGCAGCTCAGCTGCAGCCTCTGACGAGCTCCCCCCACTTCCTGCAGCAGCCAGGTTCCCATGCTTCGGAGGAGGAGGAGAGGTGCCCTTGCTGATATCCATCATCATGCCGGCCACGGACAAGGCTTGGGAGCTATGGGGATGGTACGTTGGCCTATAAGGGCCTCAAAGGCCAGGGCCAGTTGGCAGGTACTGTGAGGTCATGAGGTCGTTGGGGGTACTATGACTTCAGGGACCTGACGCTCAGGGTGGGTTGAGGGGATCCAGAGCTCCTTGTGCCCTGCCAGGCCCTGGGTTCTTTTGTCTCCCTCCTCCTACATCCTTGTTCTCTGTGTCCTCTGCAGAGAGAACACTGTAGAAGAACAATACTGTGAATCACTCTACTTCATAGTGATAGAGGCACCCCCACTACTGGGCTGCCACCCTCCTCTCTTGGGCCTTGCAATACCATCTTCCAAGGCTATCAACCATTTTGGCCCTCCCCCGAGGGGAAAGACCCCCACTTGCTCTGCTTCCAACCAACATCCCAACCATCCTCCCCCCCTTCCTCCCACCTATAGACTCCCTTTTCAATAGGGGGTGTCTGTATTGAGGCACTGAGGGGTACCTTGGGCTTGCCCCATGGAACAGGGCAGTGCTTGTTATCAGAGGGCCTCAGAGACCAGGTCCAGGGGGTCTCACAGCTGGCTGGCATTCTCCAACAGTGCCCAGGCCTGGCACCAAAATGGTGCCCCATCCAAGTGATAGACCTTATTGAGTCCATCATAAATTTACCATTGAAACAGCTCAGGACCAAAATAAACTAAATGATTTACTGGAGGTAGCACACTCCACCAGACTCAGCTTCTACCTGGATAAATTTAAAGGAGACAGTTAAGGCAGGGTTCAGGCTGCCATGGAAGGACATAATTGCTGACAACACGAGAGCCACTTTTCTGCCTTTCCACCCTTCCCTTCTCTTGTAGCCTTCCCCCAACCCCCAGATTTCCTTTTTAATATGGGGGTGTCTGTATAGAAAGCCTGAAGGGTATCTCAGGCTTACTTCCAATATCAGGGCCTTGCTTAGTATCAAAGGCCAGGCCCAGAGGCCAGGCCCAGTTGGTTGCAAAGCTAGGTGACATTATTCAACAATGCCCAGGTTAGTTTCTTACCCTCTTACTATTTCAAACATGTGTGGTCCACAACCTGCTGAATGAGTTGCTGGACATAGTACATTTCACTGGATTAGACCATTGAAGGGAGGTTGCAGGCTGCTGAAGAGGGCGATGAGGGCTCCAAAACAACAGAGCCCATTCCCTACCTTTCATCACCTCCCTTTTCCTTCCGCTTTCCTCCAGCCCTCTAACTCTCTGGAGGGGAGGCTGAGCTAAATTTAAACATGGAGGTTACCATGTTTGTTCACCCTCAGACAACAAAGGAACCAGTGACAACCCAATTCTCACTCAACCCTAGAATGACATCCTCGCCAAAATCACATTAGAAAAGACTACCAACTTATTTTCACTTGTTGTGTATCCCCAAATATGAATTAACCCAATAAATCAAACAATGTTCTTGTTGACTCTGCAAGTTTTTCTGACACTGGGTGTGGTGGGTGTCAGGGGCATGATGGAGGATAACACAGCTCATGTAGATCCCTCTGCATTCTGGAGCTACATTGGGAGCAGACACCTGGTGCTCCCTCACCCCTTCAAACATGATTAAGAGGATTTCATTTTTTAGGAAGGTATAAAGCAGCCCCTTGCTCCTGTCACTGTTCTGGAACCTTTGCATGATGACAGTCAAGGGTTCAGTGGTCCCCCCAGAAGCAGAAGATGTGGCCTGACTAACCGGAAGTCAGGAACCAGAGGTGGACATGGAGATGTCTGAATATTTGTGGACAGCACTGAAATGCTGTTACATTGGTGGTTCTGGAAAGAGGAGGAGTAGTGATGCCCTTCTCATGATGAGACACTGAATAGAGGTAATGGTAAGAAACACTGACTGGATGACCACCTATCCTGGGGTCTCAAAGATGAGAGGGGAAGAAGCAAAGCCTATTGGAACTCTGAAAAGTGGGCATATGAGGAACATTCCAGGAGAAGGGATGCCTTGCATGGACTTCAGTGCTGCACACACCTCAATAGCTGGGAACAGCTTCTCCCAGGATGCTGATAATAGTGTCCCACACAATGTCCTGCTGCTCTTGGGAACTGTGGATTGGTGACAAAGAATCAGTCTGTAGGGATGTAGCCAAACACAGCCTCCCCTCAATGGGGTACGTTAGCAGGTTCTTCTATATAGACACACTTATGTAAATAAACAAGAGACTCCTTTCATAGATATTCACCTATGTGGGGTGATATTTAGATGAGATACCAGAATATTTCTGTCTTTCCCAGGGTTAGGGAACATTTTTTTCTAGAATTCCTACAGACTTGAAGCAGAAGTTCAGGATCATAGGGCTTGGTTCACAACAGGGAATCCTATGAAAATATAGTTTTTGATGCAAAGACAATAATATTTACTCTTTTCAGGGTTTGGTATCAAAGCATTGCCTAGGGTCACAACAATTGGGTGGCATTTTCTAGGGGGCACTTGAAGTTATTTTTCTAGAAAAATTCTGAATATTTGTTCCTAATAAACAGGAAGTAAAGGGTTCAAAGGGCTCCAGCATATGCTTTGTATGGAGGAGCCATGTGTTCTGGGGAGTTAATACTTCCCAAGAGATTGAAAATCAGATCCTTTACATTGCGGTCAGTTTCCTACTCACAAATCCCCTAAAAAGCGCTCTTTCTAACGAATTAATCCCACCATAACATGCAGAAAAAGTGACATTACAAGCATGACAATGGGGGAAAACTTGCAGGCAAACACCATGCACAGAGAATGAATATGAAAGCTCTGATGACCCAAAAATACAAACCACCTGACTAATCTCTCAAATAAGGAGTTTAGAATAGAAATATGTAGGATCGTCATGGAAATCAAAGAAAACATAGCTCTAGCTGAACAGAACACAAAGAGAAATTAGAAGACTTCAAAATAAAATAACAGATCTGAAAAACACAGTAGCTGAACTGAAAACTTCAATGCTGTTAGCTTCACTAACAGGGAAGAGCAGCTGAAGACAGAATCAGTAAACTGGAAGATGAAATGCAGAAATATTCTATAGAGCAGAAGAGATTGAAAAAGATCTTAAGGCAAACGGTCAGACAATAGAAAAAGTACTCAAGGAATGTGAACAGATAAGGTATATAGAACAACATGTAGGTGAAACACTCCAGGACATTGAGACTAAAGGCATCTTTAAGGAGGAGACAGCACTTTCCAAGCAAGTGGAAGCAGAGATAAACAGATGGGACTATATTAAGCTGAGAAACTTCTGCATCTCAAAGGAAATAGTGCCCAGAATACAAAGGCCACCCACTGAGTGGGAGAAATTATTCACCCAATTCTCATCAGATAAAGGGCTAATATCCAAAATTTACAAGGTACTGACAGAACTATACAAGAAAAAAACAACTAACCCCATCAAAAAATGGGGAGAAGAAATGAACAGACACTTTGAAAAAGAAGAAAGGCAAATGGCCAAAAGGCACATGAAAAGATGTTCAATATCACTAATCATCAGGGAGATACAAATCAAAACTACTATGAGATACCACCTCACGCCACTGAGATTGTTACACATCACAAAAAAGGAAAACAAGCAGTGCTGGCGGGGATGTGGAGAGAAAGGAACTCTTTTTCACTGCTGGTGGGAATGCCGTCTAGTACAACCTTTATGGAAAGCGATATGGAGATGCCGTCACAAACTGGAAATTGAGCTTCCATATGATCCAGCTATACCACTCCTAGGAATATACCCGAGGAACACAAAAATACAATACAAAAATCCCTTTCTTACTCCTATATTCATTGCAGCGCTATGGAAACAACCAAGATGCCCTTCAACGGATGAGTGGCTGAAGAAACTGTGGTACATATACACAATGGAATACTATGCAGCCATCAGGAGAGATGAAGTCATGAAATTTCCCTATACATGGATGTACATGGAATCTATTATGCTGAGTGAAGTAAGTCAGAGGGAGAGAGAAAGACGCAGAATGGTTTCACTCATCTATGGGCTTTAAGAAAAATGAAGGACATTTTTAACAGTATCTCAGAGACAAGAGAGATGAGGGCTGGTAGGTGCAGCTCAGGACATGCAGCTCATCACATAGAGTGATGAGTGCAGTTGGAGAGATGACTACACTGAAAACTATCATAACAATGTGAATGAATGAGGGAAGTAGAAAGCCTGTCTCGAGTACTGGTGTAGGGGGGTGGGGAGGAGGGAGATCTGGGAAATTGGTGGTGGGAATGTTACACCGGTGAAGGGGGGTGTTCTTTACATGACTGTAATCATACAACTATAATCATGTTTGTAATCACGGTGTTTAAATAAAGATAAAAAAAGAAAATAGAAGTCTTTGATAAACTCAACAGAAACACCATAAGAATAATTGAGGTCCCAGAACCAGAAAGGAGATCCCAGGAAGAATCAACAGTCAGACATCATCACAGAAAAAGTCCCAGAGCTAAAGACTGCATGCAATCAAATCCTGCATGCCTGAAGAGTATTAGCTAAAAGAGATCCGAAGAAAAAAAACCCAAGACAATTCCTAGTTACAATGACAAATCCCACAGAGAGAGATAGAATACTGAAAGCAGCAAAATCCAAAAGGGAAATTACATTCAAGGGAGCGTTCTTTTTTATATTTTATTTTTATTTAAACACCTTGATTACAAATATGATTGTGATTAGGTTTCAGTCATGTAAAGAACACCCCCTTCACCAGTGCAACATTCCCACCACCAATGTCCCAAATCTCCCTCCATTCCACCCACACCCACCTGTACTCTAGAGAAGCTTTCAAGTTCCCTCATTCATCCACATGATTATGGTAGTTCTCTGTGTAGTTATTTCTATACCTGCACTCACCACTCTTTGTGGTGAATTCATGAAGTGAGATGGAAGTTTCAGCCCTCCTCTCATTGTCTCTGAGGATTGTTGCAAAAATGACTTTTATTTTTCTTAAAACCCATAGATGAGTGGGACTATTCTCTCTCTCTCTCCCTCTGACTTATTTCACTCAGCATGGTAGATTCCATGTACATCTATGTATAGGAAAATTTCATGACTCCATCTCTCCTGATGGCTGCATAATATTTTATTGTGTATATGTACCACAGTTTCTTTAGCCATTCGCCTGTTGAAGGTATCTTGGTTGTTTCCAGAGCCTGGCTATTGTGAATAGTGCTGCAATAAATATAGGTGTGAGGAAGGGGTTTTTGTATTGTATTCTTGTGTTCTTAGGGTATATCCCTAGGAGTGGAATAGCTGGGTCAAATGGGAGCTCAATTTTCAGATTTTGGAGGAATCTCCATATCGCTTTCCATAGAGGTTGGACTAGAGGGCATTCCCACCAGCAGTGGATAAGAATTTCTTTCTCTGCACATCCCCGCCAGCACTGATTGTTCTCATTCTTTGTGATGTGTGCCAGTCTCTGTGGTGTGAGATGGTATCTCATCATTGTTTTGATTTGCATCTCCCTGATGATTAGTGATGAAGATAATTTTTTCATATGCCTTTGGCCATTTGTATTTCTTTTTTTTAATCAATTTTTATCCCATTTTTGATGGGATTAGATGTTTTTTCTTGTAAAGTTCTGTCAGTGCCCTGTATATTTTGGATATTAGCCACTTATCTGATGAGTGTTGGGTGAATAGTTTCTCCCATTTGTTGGATGGCTCTTGTATCCTGGGCACATTTTTCTTTTGAGGTGCCGAAGCTTCTGTGTATTCCCATCTGTTGATCTCTGCTTCCACTTGTTTGGAAAGTGCAGTCTCCTCCTTGAAGATGCCTTTAGTCTCAATGTCATGGAGTGTTTTACCTACATCTTATTCTATATACCTTATAGTATCAGGTCTTATATCAAGGTCTTTAATCCATTTGGGTTTTACCTTCATACATGATGTTAACTGGGGGTCTATGTTCGCTTTTTTGCAAGTGGCTAACCAGTTCTGCCAGCACCACTTGTTGAAGAGGTTTTCCCTGCTCCACTTAGGATTTCTTGCTCCTTTGTCAAAAATTAGGTGCTTGTATGTCTGGGGTACATTCTCTGAGAACCCAAGCCTATTCCACTGATCTGAGGATCTGTCTTTATTCCAATACCATGCTGCTTTGATAACTATTGCTTTGTAGTACAATTTAAAGTTGGGGAAAGTAATGCCTCATATTTTCCTTTTCTCTAGGAGTGCTTTAGCTATTCGAGGGTGTTTATTGTTCCAGATGAACTTCATAAGTGTTTGATCCACTTCTTTGCAGAATTTCATGGGTATTTTTTAGAGGAATCGCAATAAAGCTGTATAATGCTTTAGGAAGTATTGCCATTTTAATGATGATAATCCTGCCAATACATGAGCAGGTTATGTGTTTCCATTTCCGTGTGTCCTCTCTTATTTCTTGGAGCAGGGATTTATAGTTTTCTTTGTATAGGTCCTTCACGCCTTTGGTCAAGTTGACTCCAAGGTATTTGAGTTTGTGTGGCACTAAAGTGAATGGGATTGCTTTCTTGACGTCCATCTCTTCCCTATCATTATTGGTGTATAAAAAGGCCATTGATTTCTGTGTGTTAATTTTGTAACCTGCCACCTTGCTATGAGTCTATTGTTTCTAGAAGCTTTTTGATAGAGTCTTTAGGATTTTCTAAATAGAATATCATGTCATCTGCAAACACTGAGAGCTTGACTTCTTCCTTTCTTATCTGAATTCCCTTGATATCTTTTTCTTGCCTGATCGCTACAGCAAGTACTTCCAGTACTTTGTTGAATATGAGTGGTGAGAGTGGACAGCCTTTTCTTGTACCAGAATTTAGAGGAAAAGCTTATAGTTTTTCTGCATTGAGGATAATATTTGCCATTGGCTTGTTATAGATGGTTTTAACTAGATTGAGAAAGGTTCCTTCCATTCCCATCTTGCTGAGAGTTTTGATCAAGAATGGGTGTTGGACCTTATCAAATGCTTTCTCTGCGTCTAATTGATATGATCATGTGATTTTTATTTTTCTTGTTGTTGATGTTGTGTATGATGTTGATAGATTTATGGATGTTAAACCATCCTTGCATTCCTGGGATGAAACCTACTTGGTCGTACTGTATGATCTTCTTGATGATGCTTTGGATCCTATTTGCCAGGATTTTGTTGAAGATCTTTGCATCTGCATTCATCAGGGATATTGGTCTGTAAATTTTTTTGGCAACATCTCTGTCTGGTTTTGGTATCAAGGTGATGTTGGCTTCATAAAAGCTGCTTGGAAGTGTTTCTGTTTTTTTCAATTTCATGGAAGAGCCTGGCTAGGATTGGTAGTAGCTCCTCTTGAAAGGTTTGAAAGAATTCATTAATAAATCCATCTGGGCCTGAGCTTTACTTTTTGGTCAGATATTTGATTACAGTTTCAATTTCCTCAATAGTGGTGGGACTGTTTATATATATGCTACATCCTCCTTACTTAACTGTGGAAGGTTATAAGTGTCTAAGAATTTTTCCATTTCTTTTAGGTTCTCATGTTTAGTAGCATAAAGTTTCTCAAATTAGTCTTTTATTACCCTTTGGATCGCTGCAATATCTGTCATGATCTCCCCCTTTTCATTTCTAATACGAGTTACAAGGTTTCTCTCTCTTTCTTTGTGAATTTTGCCAATGGTCTATCAATCTTGTTTATTTTTTCAAAGAACCAACTTCTGCTGTTGTTGATTTTTCGGATTGTTTTTTTGGTTTTCCACTTCATTGATTTCTCTTTTCAACTTTGTTATTTCCTTTTGTCTCCTTATTTTTGGTTCCTTTTGTTGAAAATTTTCTAATTTTATGAGCTGCGTCATTAAGTTATTCAGGAATACCCCTTCTTCCTTCCTGATGTATGCTTGTAAAGCTATAAATTTTCCTCTCAGTACTGCTTTTGCCATGTCCCATAGATTCTGATAATTTGTTTTTTCATTTTCATTTGTTTCCAGGAAATTTTTTATGTCCTCTTTGATTTCATCTAGGACCCACTGATTGTTCAGTAGCAGGCTCTTTAATTTCCAATTGCTAAAGTTTTTCTCTTGTGTGCCTTTGTAGTTTACATCTAATTTAAGAGCCTTGTGGTCAGCAAAGGTAGCCTGTAAGATTTCTATTCTCTTAATTTTATGGAGGTATGTTTTATGTGTCAGCATGTAGTCTATCCTGGAGAATGATCCATGTACATTGGAGAAGAATGTGTATCCAGGTTTTTTGGGGCGAAGTGTCCTATATATATCTACTAGTCCTCTTTCTCCATTACTCTTTTCGGGGCTAGTATGTTTTTGTTGGGTTTCAGTCTGGTTGACCTATCAAGTGTTGCCAGGGCCGTGTTGAGGTCTCCCACAATTATTGTGTTATTATTGCTGTCTTCTTTCAGATTTGTCAGTAATTCTATTAGATAATTTTCTGGTCTCTCATTCATTTCATATATGTGTAATAGTCTGATTTCTTCCTGTTGCACATATCCCTCTATTAGTACATACTGTCCATCTTTGTCCCTTACCATTTTTCTGAGTATAAAGTTGGTGTCATCAGATATTAATATAGCCACCCCAGCTTTTGCAAGGGTGTTGTTTGCTTGGATGATTTTCCTCCAGCCTTTGATTTTGTGTCTAACTATTTTGTTCTAACTATTCATGTGTGTTTCATGTAGGCAGCAGAAAGTTGGATTCATCTTTTTGACCCATTTTGCCACTCTATATCTTTTAATTGGTAAATTTAGTCCATTGACATTGAGGGAGATGATTGTCATAGGATTTAATGTCATATTTGTAGATAAGTTTGCTGTGTTTGTTGTTCTTTCTTGTCTTAAAGTAGACCTGCCAGTTTTTCCTTTAAGGCTGGTTTTTCATCTGTGAAGTTTCCGAGATGTTTTTTATTCATGAAGCTATGTATCCTTCCTTCAAACCTAAACATGAGTTGGGCTGGGTGCAGTATTCTCGATGAGGCATTCATTTCATTCAGTCTTGTCACAATATCCCACCACTGTCTTCTGGCCTTGAGAGTTTCTTGTGACATGTCTGCTGTAAGTCTTAGGGATGCTCCTTTCAATGTAATTTCCCTTTTTTATCTTGCTGCTTTCAGTATTCTATCTCTATCTGTGGGATTTTTCATTGTAACGAGGATGTGTCTTTGGGTGTTTTTCTTTGGGTCTCTTTTAGCTGGTACTCTTCGGGCATGCAGGATTTGATTGCATGTAGTCTTTAACTCTGGGAGTATCTCTTTGGTGATGTTTTTGACAGTTGATTCTTTCTGGAGTCCTCCTACCTGGGCCTCTGGGTCTCCAATGATTCTTATGTTATTTCTGTTGAGTTTATCAAAGACTTCTATTTTCATCTGTTCACATTCCTTGAGTACATTTTCCATTGCCTGATCATTTGTCTTAAGTTTCTTTTTCAATTTCTTCTGCTATGTTGAGTTTTTCTGCATCTTATCTTCCAGTACTCCAATTCTGTCCTCAGCTGCTTTTACCCTGCTCGAGAGGCCGTCCACTGAGTTTTTCAGTTGAGCTATTGTGTTTTTCAGATCTGTTAAATTTCAGTTTGGAGGTTTCTGTCTTTGTATTCTGTTCAGATTGATCTATGCTTTCTTTGAGTTTAAAAACATCTTCCATATTTCTATTCTAAGTTCCTTATCCAAGAGGTTAATCAGATATTTGGAATTTTTTTGGTCATCCGAGCTATCGTCTTCATTCTCTGTGCATGATGTTTGCCTGCGAGGTTTCCCCATTGTCACGCTTGTAGTGTGGTTTTTCCTGCGTGTTGTGGTGGGGTTCACTGGTTAGAAAGAGTGTGCAGCCTTGAAGCGATGTGGAGCTCTAGTTGACAGTTTTTTGGGGGTGAGCTCCCTAGGCCTCTAAGTAGAGCTTTAGATATTTAAGAAACACAGACAGGCACAGCAAAGATATCCCTTGAAGTCCTCAGAGTGATCAAAGCACAGCAGGGTGGATCCTCCACAGGCCAGAGGGCTCAGCTTACTGTTTGGCAACACCCACAGCCAGACTTTACTCACTCGCTGGGCAGCTTCAGAATTAAGGGAGTATTCTTAAGATTTACAGTGGACATGTCACAAGAAACTCTCAAAGCCAGAAGACAGTGGTGGGATATAGTAAAAAAAAAACTCAATGCAATGAATGCTTCACCTAGAATACTGAACCCAGCCCAATTCACTTTCAGGTTTGAAGTAAGGATACAAAGCTTTATGGATAAGCAACAGCTTAGAAAATTTACAGATGCAAAACCAGTCTTAAAGGAAAAACTGAAAGGTCTACTTTAAGACAAGACAGACCAACAGGCACACCAAACTTATGCACAAAGATGACAATATATCCCATGACAATCATCTCCCTTACTGTCAATGGACTAAATCCACCATTATGAGACACAGAGTGGCTAAATGGATCAAAAAGATGAATCCAACCTCTGTTGCCTACAAGAAACACACCTGAACAGTCAGAACAAACATAGACTAAAAATTAAAGGCTGGAGGAAAATTTTTCTAACAAACAACACCCTTGAAAAAGCTGGGGTGGCCATACTAATATCAGACGACACAAACATTAGATTCAGAAAAGTTATAAGGGACAAAAATGGACACTTTTCACTAATAAAGGGATATGTGCAACAGGAAGAAATTGCACTACTAAATATTTGCACAGCCAATGAGAAACCAGGAAAATATCTAATACAATTCTTCACAAATTTGAAAGAGAATATCAATAAAAATACAATAATCGTGTGAGACCTCAACACGGCCCTGTCACCACTTTATAGGTCAACCAGACTGAATCCCAACAAAAATATACTAGCCCTGAAAAGAGAAATGGAAGAAAGAGGATATATATATATATATATATATATATATATATATATATATATATATATATATATATATATATATATATATAAAACACTCCATCTCCAGAAACCTGGATACACATTGGACATTCTCCAGGATAAACCACATGCTGGCACATAAATATACCTCCATAAAATCAGGAGGATAGAAATTTTGCAGGCTACTCTTGCTGACCACAAGGCTCTTAAATTAGAAATGAACTACAAAGGGACACAGAAGAAAATCTTTAACACCTGGAAATCAAACAGCCTGCTACTGAACAACCAGTGGGTCCAAGATGAAATCAAAGAGAAATTCAAAACTTTCCTGGAAACAAATAAAAATGAAGACACAAATTATCAGAATCTACGGGACATGGCAAAAGCAGTACTGAGAGGAAAATAAGCACATATCAGGGAGGAAGAAGGGGCATACCTGAATGATTTAATGACGCAGCTTACAAAAGTAGAACATGATCAACAAAAAGGAACCAAAAATAGAAAGAAAGAAGGAAATATCAAAGGTTAGAGCAGAAATCAATGAAGTGGAAAACCAAAAAAAATTCCAAAAGATCAACACAAGCAGAAGTTTGTTATTTAAAAAAATAAACAAGATTGATAGACTATTGGCAAAACTCATGAAGAAAAAGAGAGAGAAACTTGATAACCAGTATTAGAAATGAAAAGGGGGAGATCACTACAGATATTTAAGAGATACAAAGGGTAATCAGAGACTACATTAAGAAAGTCTGTGCCACTACACATGAGAACCTAAAAGAAATGGCTGAATTATTAGATTCCTATAACCTTCCATGGTTGAATAAGGAGGATGTAGCATACCTAAACATCCCCATCACTATTGAGGAAATTAAAATGGTAATCAAATGTCTTCCCCAAAACAAAAGCCCAGGCCCAGATGGATTCACTAATAAATTCTTTCAAACTTTTTAAGAGGAACTTCTTTCAATCCTGGCCGGGCTCTTTCATGAAATCGAAAAAAACGGAAACACTTCTAAATAGCTTTTATGAAGCCAACATCACCTTGATACCAAAACCAGACAGAGATGCTGCCAAAGAAGAAAATTACAGACAAATATCTCTGATGAATACAGATGTAAAAATTCTCAAGAAAATCATGGCAAATAGGACCCAATGCTCTATCAAGATCATTCACTATATCACATAGGTTTCATCCCAGGAATGCAAAGATGGTTTAACATTTGTAAATCTATCAACATAAAAAATACACAACATCGGGGCCGGGCGGTGGCGCTCGAGGTAAGGTGCCTGCCTTACCTGCGCTAGCCTAGGAGACGGACCGCGGTTTGATCCCCCGGCGTCCCATATGGTCCCCCAAGCCAGGAGCGACTTCTGAGCGCATAGCCAGGAGTAACCCCTGAGCGTCACCGGGTGTGGCCCAAAAAAAAAAAATACACAACATCAACAACAAGAAAAATAAAAATCACATGATCATATCAATAGACGCAGAGAAAGCATTTGATAAGTTGCAACACCTATTCTTTTTTTTTTTTTTTTTTTTTGTTTTTGGGCCACACCCGGTAATGCTCAGGGGTTACTCCTGGCTATGCGCTCAGAAGTTGCTCCTGGCTTGGGGGACCATATGGGACACCGGGGGATCGAACCGCGGTCCGTCCAAGGCTAGCGCAGGCAAGGGAGGCGCACCTTACCTTTAGCGCCACCGCCCGGCCCCGCAACACCTATTCTTGATTAAAACTCTCAGAAAGATGGAAATGAAAGGAATCTTTCTCAATATAGTTAAGGCCATATTCTACAAGCCAATGGCAAATACTATCCTTAATGGAGAAAAACAAAAAAACCTTTCCTCTAAATTCTGGTACAAGACAAGGAGTCCTCTCTCACCACTTCTATTCAACATAGTACTGGACGTACTTGCTATAGCAATTAGGCAAGAAAAAATTTGTCAAGGGAATCCAGATAGGAAAGGAAGAAGTCAAGCTCTCACTTTTTGTAGATGACATGGTACTATATTTAGAAAACCCAAAGACTCTACCATAAAGCTTCTAAAAACAATAGATTCATACAGTAATGTGGCAGGTTACAAAATTAACACACAAAAATTAAAGGACTTTTTATACACCAGTAATGATAGGGAAGAAATAGACATTAAGAAAACAATCTTGGGGCCGGAGAGATAGCATGGAGGTAAGGCGTTTGCCTTTCATGCAGAAGGTCATCAGTTCAAATCCCGGTGTCCCATATGGTCCCCTGTGCCTGCCAGGAGCAATTTCTGAGCATGGAGCCAGGAATAACCCCTGAGCACCGCCGGGTGTGACCCAAAAACCAAAAAAAAAAAAGAAAGAAAAGAAAACAATCTCATTCATATTAGTGTCATACAAACTCAAATATCTTGGAGTCAACTAAAGACCTAAAGGACCTGTATAAAGTAAACTATAAAACCCTGCTCTGAGAAATAAGAGAGGACATGTAGAAATGGACACCCATACCCTGCTCATGGATTGGCAGGATTAACATAATTAAAATGGCATTTTTTTCTCAAAGCATTGTACAGATTTAATGTGATCCCTCTAAAGATACCCATGACATTCTTCAAAGAAGTGGATCAAACACTGTTGAAATTCATTTGCAACAATAAACACCCTAGAATAGCTAAAGAAATCTTTGGGAAAAGGAATATGGGAGTCATTACTTTCCCCTACTTTAAACCATATTACAAAGGAATAGTTATCAAAACAACATGGTATTGGAATAAAGATAGACCCTCAGATCAGTGGAGTAGGCTTGAGTACTCAGATAATGTTCCTCAGACATACAATCATTTAATTCATGATAAAGGAGCAAGAAATTCTAAATGGAGCAAAGAAAGCCTCTTCAACAAGTGGTGTTGGTACAATGGTTAGCCACTTGCAAAAAAGCCAACTCAGACCCCCAGCTAACACCATGCAGGAAAGTAAAACACAAAAGGATTAAAGACATTGATATCAGACCTGAAATCATAAAGTATATAGAACAACATGCAGGTAAAACTTTCCATAACATTGAGACCAAAACATCTTTAAGGAGAAAACAGCACTCTCCAAACAAGTGGTGGAAGCAGAGAAAAACAGATAATATTATATTAAGCTGAGAAACTTCTGTACCTCAAAGAAAATAGTTCCCAGGATACAAGAGCCACCCACTCAGTGGGAGAAACTATTCACTCAATACCCATCAGATAAGGGGCTAATATTCAAAATATACAAGGCACTGACAGAACTGAATAAGGAAAAAAACATCTAATCCCATTAAAAAATGGGGAGAAGAAATGACTAGACACTTTGTCAAAGAAGAAATATAAGTGTCCAAAAGGCACATTAAAAAATGCTCTACATCACTGGTCATCAGGGAGATGCAAATCAAAACAACCATGAGGTACCATCTCAACACCACAGTAATTGGCGCCCATCACAAAGAATGAGAACAAGCAGTGCTGGTGGGGATGTGGAGAGCAAAGAACTCTTATTCAATGCTGATGGAGAGCGATATGGAGATTCCTCCAAAAACTGGAAATTGAACTCCCATAAGATCCAGCTATACCACTCTGAGGGATGTACCCTAGGAACACAAAAATACAAAATAGAAATCCCTTCCTCACACCTATATTCATTGCAGTGCTATTTACAATAGACAGACTCTGGAAACAATCAAGATGGCTTTCAACATGTGAATGGCTAAAGAAATTGTGGTATATATACGCAATGGAATAATATGCAGCTGGTCAGGAGAGGTGAAGTCATGAAATTTCCTATACATGGAATTACATGGAATCTATTATGCTGAGTGAAATAAGCCAGAGGGAGAGAGATAGATGCAAAATAGTCTCACTCATCTATGGGTTTAAAAAAAAAAGACATTTTAAAAATCATTCTCAGAGACAAAAAAGAGAAGGCCTGGAATAACCAACTCATAACATGAAACTCACCACAAAGAATGATGAGTGCAGTTAGAGTAATAACTACTTTGAGAACTATCATAACAAAGTGAATGATGGAAGGAAGTAGAATGCCTGTCTAGAGTACAGTCAGGGGTTTGGTGGGGAAGAGGGAGATTTGGGACATTGGTGATGGGAACATTGCACTGGTCAAGGGGGTTGTTCTTTACATGACTGTAACCCAACTACAATCATATTTGTGATCAAGGTTTTTAAATAAAGATATAAATAATAA
Source organism: Suncus etruscus (assembly GCF_024139225.1). Taxonomy (NCBI): domain Eukaryota; kingdom Metazoa; phylum Chordata; class Mammalia; order Eulipotyphla; family Soricidae; genus Suncus; species Suncus etruscus. The sequence goes on along the minus strand of NC_064851.1, from coordinate 153,297,428 downwards.
ACAAACATGGAAGACAATAAAAGAGGGATGAGGAAATAGAAACACATTTATAGCCAATGGATGGGACCGTTAAAATAATTAAAATGGCAATACTCCCCAAAGCATTGTACAGATTCAATGCAGTTCTTATAAAGATACATGTACATAAAAAAATTAGGTCAAAGACTTCTTAAATTTATATGGAAAAATGAAATTTTGTGATCAGCTAAAGCAATCCTTGGAGAAAAGAAGATGAGGAGGGGTATATCACCTTTTACATACTGAAACTGTACCACAAAGTAATAATGTTGAAATAAAGATAAACTCTCAGAAAAATGTAATAGAATCGAAAAACTTGAAACAGATATTCAGGTATATAAGTTAACTTTTTATAAAGGATCAAAAAGTATGAAGTGGAGAAAGAATGCCTCTTCAAGTTTTTTTGGAAAAATGGTAAACTACATACAAGAAACTCAGCTCAGACTGCTTTCTTTTTTCTCTCTCTTTTGAAAACTTTTTTTCTCACGATTTTTAAAAATAATTTTTCTTGTGGTAAAAGTGAATTACAATTCATAGTAACATTTTTTCATAGTAATATGACAATAAATGAGGGGCATTCCCATCACCAGTGGTGTCCTCCCTTCACCCCTGTTCCCAGCATGCATCCCACATTTCCTTCCTTTACTCCCCATAATGCTAGTGGAATTGTTCCCCACTTGTACAGCTTGTTGTAGATTGCGTATAAATTCTGTTGTTGACTTTGAATTTGGTATTCAAGTTTGATCTTTTTGCTTTGTTTTGGTTTTGGGTCACACCCCCCGGCAGTGCTCAGGGGTTACTCCAAGCTCTACGCTCAGAAATCGCTCCTGGCAGACTCAGGGGATCATATAGGATACTGGGATTTGAACCACCATCCTTCTGCATGCAAGGCAAATGCCTTACCTCCATGCTATCTCTCCGGTCCCAAGTTTGATCATTTTTTGTTTCCAACAAATGAACATACGTCTGTCTGGTCTTGGTACCAGTGGTGGGGGTTGAAGGCAAACAACAAAGAGAAAAACTAGGAGTCTGTCTAGGTGTTATAAATATCCATTTATAACGGGGGGGGGGCAAGAAAAGGGTAGCAAAACAAAACAAAAACAAAAAACAATAAGAGTAACAACAAAATTACTAAAAAAATAAAAAAAAAGAATAAACCAAAAACACAAACCCATCAGCTAAGGAAAACAAAAAGCCAGACCAGCAACTTCTTAAAAAAATAAAGGGTGTGTGTGTGTGTGTTTTCTTCTTCTTTCTTCTTCTTTCTCCTCCTCCTCCTCTTCAGCCCTCTCCTCCTCCCCTGCCCCTCCTCCTCCCCCTCTTCTTCCTCTCCCCCTCCTCCCCTCTTCTTCCCGTCCTCCCCTCCTCTCCTCTTCTTTTTCTCCTCCTCTTCCCTCCTTCCTCCTCCCCTTCCCTCCCCCCTCCCCTTCCTCCTTCTTCTTTGCTTAGGCACGGTAAATACTGGGGTAATTAGAACAGGAATTCCCTTGTCCTAAGAGATACAGGGTTTCACTGCCCTTGAAGCATACTGCCATGGGAAAAACTACAGGCCCCATACTCACTCATTTAAACACCTCCAAGGTCTTTTTATGGTGCTATAATAATTTCCACTCAGATGTGGGTGATGACATCCACCTCTGAAGCTGGAGATCTTGTTACTTGCATAGGTCATAGGGTGAAGGCTAGGTGAGAGTACTTCTTTATGGTTCTAGGCGTTCTGTTCCATCACTGTTGTCTTCAGTAATTAATGGTCTTTGTTTTTGTTCAGATCCTAGGACAGAGCTTAGTTCAGCATGGTTCCAGAAATTCTTATAAGTCGTAGTTGTCAAAGTCAGACCTCTGGAATTAGAGATCTTGGTTTTCGTACAAATCCTAGGCTGAGGCCTAGGCTAGGAACTTCCTCATTGATTCCTCGGTAGGTTCTATCCAGAGCATGCTTGTCAAAGTCAGTCTTCTGTAGACAGCGATTTCGGTTTTTGCTTAGGGCAAAGGATGACATGTCTCCCGGTTACATCATACCGTTAGGTGATGAGATAGGGCAGCCCTCTCTTAGCTCAAGTTGTTGCCGTTTCCTCATGTCAGGATGTGATGTTAAAACTGGTGTAATGCAGTCAGGGATGGCATTCGGAGTTTCCCGGGTAGGAGTCTGGTTCCTGGTGCTGTTGCTGGGACCTGTGTCAGTTCCACATCTGTGATCTGGGGTTCTTAATGGACGGTCGTTGTCCATTCACATGGAGTCTAAGTTGGATCCACATGACACATGCTCAGGGTGGGAGGCGACCCTGCATTCTAAAAGTCTGGGTTCTTATCTCTAATAGATAAGAGTTTGCTTCTGTGCATATTTCCCTTTATTTAGAGTGCCTATGCAAATGGTGGCATATTATATTGCTGGTAGATTTGGAGGTAATTATATTGCTGGTAGATTTGCATAATCTCTGTGCCCTGGTTTTACCTGAGCTTTCATCCCAGGCAAGACTTTTCTTATAGGTTTTGTACCATGCAGAACCAAAACAGGTAGGTTGGAGAAAGAGAAAAAATGACATCTATATCTCTCTATATAGAGATATATGATGGAAGAAATAAATAAAAATACATTTAAAAAGAAATTAATGAAAAATGCTGTTTATGAGGCTAACTTACTTTTGGGAATAAACATTATATATAATAAACATTATATAGGTATTAAACACATAAAGGAAATACAGGTTTTCCCATTAAATCTTTTGAAATATTCTTGTGGGGGGTGGAGGCCAGGGCATTTTTTTCATCTCACATTGTGTCTTGTTGGGCTTGCAAATTTATTTGTAGCCATGAGGGCAGTATCAGACTGTTTTCTTACACCGTGCATCATTCATAGATAAAACCATAAGATATATAAGGAAAACATTGGGTGAACTTTCCATGAAATTGAAGTTAAATATATATTTGACTATATAGAAAATCATTGACTAGACATGTGGAAATAAAGATAAAGAAATGGGACTACATTAAATAAAGAAGCTTCTATACCTCAAAGGAAATATGTACCATGATATGAAGGCGGTAGACAGAATTCACCCAATACCCATTTGATAAGGGGTTAATATGTATATATATGTGTGTATATATACTATTAGAACTTACCAGACAAAAAGACCTAATATGTAAAAATGGGGAGATGAGATGAACAGACATTTCTTCAAAAAGAAATACAGATGGCCAAAAGTCATATGAAAAAAGACACATTATTAATCATCACGAAGATGCAAATCAAAACTGCAGTGCAATACCAACTCACTTCACAGAGACTGGCACACATCAATAAGCAAAAGAAAATCCACTGCTGGTGGGAATGTCAACTTCCCCAGCCTTTTTGGAAACCAATATGGACATTCCTCCAAAAACTAGAAGCTTCCATATAACCTTGTAATACTTCTCCTGGGAATATACCCAAGGAACACACAAACATTATGCAGAAAAGCCCACTGCACTCCTCTGTTCACTGCAACACTATTCACAATAAACAGAATCTGGAAACAACCCAAGTGCCAAAGAACAGAAGACTGGTTAAAGAAATTGTTACAATGAATACTATGCAGATATTAGGGAAAATAAAGCCATGAAATTTGTTTTTTACATGACAGATATAGAGAGTGTTATGAGCAAAATGTGTCAGAAGGGTAAGCATAGGCATTACTCATTTGTGAAGTATCGAAATAGTATGGTAATAATACCCAAAGACAATAGAAATGAAGGCTAAGAACACTGGTCCATGATAAGAAACTATGACACAAAGGGCAGGGGAGTCAAGGCAGAGAAAGGAGAACTATGACAATAATAGTTGTAAATAATCACTGTGGACACAAAAGATGCTGAAAGGAGATAAAGTGATATGTGTGAAACTTCTTCCATAAACATATTGAAAACCATGATGTTTAGAAGGGAAAAAAACAAAAGGGTGTCTTCCATAGAGGTTGGCAGGATAGATGACCAGGGAGACAAAGGGAGACAAACTGAGGACTTTAGTGGTGGTAATTGTGCACTGGTAAATTGATGGGTCTTGGATATTGTATGACTAAAACAATCACAAACTGAACATTTTTTGTAACTCATGGTGAATCAATTAAAATTTATAAAATATGTTACTTAAAAACTGGAAAAGTTTCTGGATAATTGGAGCCAGAAATATTACAGTAAGTAGTAAAGCACTTGCCTTGCACTTGTCAACCTGGTTTTATCCCTGATGTCACAAGTGGTTCCCTGAGCAAGTCACAAGTGATCCCTGAACAATGCTGAGTGTGACTCAAAACAAACAAAATCTGGAGCACTGGCTGTTATAAGACTCAGTGGATTAGCATTAAGTCCTGAGTACCATGCCTCATATTGCATAAGCATGCAAGAAGTGTTAACTATTTTAATTAAAGTTATTATTAGTTCCTGCACCATGTGCTTATAAATAAATCTGCAAGGTAAACCCTAGCAAAGATTTTACAGAAACATCAGATCAAAACGTGGCTAGCATGGGGATGAGGGAAAGAGTGGGGAGCTTGATTTCAATTTTGAGATGAGCACAGGCTCAAAGAAGTCAGGGGCACTCATTAATTTAACAAATACTTTTTTGTTAGCAAACATTTGAGTGCAAGGCTTTTCGTGAGGGAGTCCTGGTACCAAAGCCACTGGGAATGTCTCTACCTTGCTTTGTTCCCTACTCACACACTCCTTGTCCAATGTGGACCCACCCCTAAATAAATAAATAAATAAATAAATAAATAAATAAATAAATAAATAAATAAATAAATAAATAAATAAATAAAAATCTCTCCAGCAATGAATGAGTCCCTTTCTCTCTGTATCTGCTCTAGCCACTGGCTGTTCTTGTTCTTTTTGAGTATGCCAGTTTTGTGGTGTAAGATGATATCTCATTGTTTTGATTTACATTTGTTTTGATCTCCTCAATGATTGATTATGTGGAGCATTTTTTCATGTGCCTTTTAGCTATTTGTATTTCTTCTTTGAGGAAATTTCTGTTTATCTCTTCTCTCCATTTTTGAAACTGTTTCAGTAATATTTCAAAACACAGTATCTAAAAGGAAAAATGAAAGAGAGAAATAGAGAAAAAGAGATAGAAGAAAATATCTGTCAGAGAGACAGGCAGAAGGGAGGGTGGGGTTTCTCAAAAGAGAAACTGTGAACATTGGTGGTGTGAATGTGTACTATTGAAGAAATGAATGCTGGGTATTTTGTGACTGAAACTTAATCATATACAACTTTATAATTGTGGTTCAATTAAAACGATGACTTTAATTAGAATAGTGATTCAGGTGAAAACTTCATTAAAATATAAAAATAAATGTTACAGATCTCTAATATTTCATAATATTTTACAAAGTATTTTAATAAGTAATAATTGAAGCCTTGGTAGATTTCATTGGTGAAATATTGTCTTGAGTATATTTCTAATATATTTTTAGTATTTTTAAAATTTCCTTTATTAGAATTGCCCTTCTAAGTTTTCTATTTTATTCCATTTGTGTTTTAGAAAATTGCAGAAGAATTCACTTCATAAGCCACAATAAATGGTTTCATTAAGCATAAAAATATTATAACTGTCAAAGTTAAATAACATCTTTTATAGACATATAAAGGCATACGAATATAAAATAGCATACACTTGACCTATCTTTACTAAGTTTCTCTCTTTTTAGAGTCATCTCCTAAGTACAGTCATATCTACAGATCCTTGTTGGTACCACCAAATGTGTAATGTCCACAAATGATATATTCTTACTGAACATGGCTAAGATAATAGTTTTTTTTCCTCGGGGAGCAGACATAATCACAGAATAAGGATTCTTACAAACCTTCTTAGAATAGGTTGCATAAATATAATCTTTTCCTTTAAAAAGTCTGTGTTAATATCTTTAAAATAGTCATAATTGAAATTTAACAAAAACATCTTTTAGTTAAAGAAAACTCAGATTTTTTGTCTATAGTAAAATGTCTACTGGTGGTTTCTGAGATATTTAAAGAAGAAGCTGTTAGAATGCTGCAACTTTTGCATCAGTTCTACTCATTAAATAGTCTCTTTTGTTATTTTTTAATTATTCATTTAAAATAAACACAGTTAGTTGCCAGTACTCTTTCCACCAATATATCTAATTTTAAACATATATAAGAATTCTGGAAAATATTTTTTGAGAATATTTGATCAAGCTACACCCACCATAAAAGTACCATTATTGATCCTCAATATTTTTCATGTGTATGTGCTCAACATTTTAAATTATGAACAATTGCAAAACACGGCTTATTTTCTACATTTTAAAACTAAAATATGTCTGCTTTAATATAACTAGTCTCTACTTTTTGTAAAGCTTATAGAACATTAAAGCTGATAAATTTTATACAAATATGGTCTAGGAAAAAGCTATGTATATTGATCAGTATTTTCTATTATTTGGTATATATGTGGATCGCTGGTAGACCTGCCAATCAGTTGCTTGAGTCTCAATAAACAGATTCAATTTATCTGATTAGAGAGGGACCTGGATTTTACTTTAAGTAATATATAAAGATAAAAGATTAATCGTAATGTCAAAAATTAGGGAAATAATGATTGAAAGAAATGATGCAGATCAAAAGTGCTCTTTTATAAGGCTAAGCTAAGTTAGTAGTGGTATTAATAATACAAACGACACTGGAAATCATTTACTGATTTGTAGAAATCATACCTATTAATTTAATAGTGAAGCCTCTGAGGCACCACATTTATGCAAGATGATGTTCTGCATGCTATGGATACACTAACCTTTCTTCTCATAATGTTTTAAAATCGATGGGCATATCTTTGTTTTTCATCATTGTATTATCGAGGAAAATCAAAAAATTTCTTAGCCCTTTGTCTTAGTAGTCCCTTGTCACTTCTTCAGTTTCTAGAAAAATGAGAAATAATCTAAGATGGAGACACAAAAGAGCTTAGTTTTTTATGCAGTTAAAATGAAAACTCATTGATTGATTGATTGATTGATTGATTGATTGATTTCCCTTTGGTCTTCAGCAGTTACTTTTCACAGTCAAAATATTACTTTGTTAGTAAAGCTCTGACTTTACTGTGGCTGAATTTAGAATTTATTCCCCACACCTGGAGGACTGTCACCTCCCTATCAATTTTTTCAGTGCACTTAAAACTTCCTTGTTTCTTAAACTATAAGCTAGTGGGTTTAGGAGTGGTGTGAGGACAGTTCCAAAGAGAAAAAGAACCTGATTTAACTTAGGAGTTTTGGCAGAGCCGGGTCTCATGTAGATGCACATACCTGCCCCAAAATAGAGACCTACCACACAAAGGTGAGAGGTACAGGTAGATAATGCTTTGTTCCTGCCTTCTCGAGAGTTTATTCGGAGTACAGCAAGAATGATGATAATATAGGAGGACAAGATGAGTAATAAGGGAAGAAGTAGAACTAGGATACTCGTCACCACCACTGCCTTCTCATAGGCTGAGATATCTTCGCAAACAATCCTAAGAACAGCCATGACTTCACAGAAGAAGTGGGGGATTTCTCTGGGATTGCAGATATGAAAATGTAAGGTGAAAGCTGTGTGGCCCAAGGAAGTAAGTGCTCCTCCAGTCCAAGACATGGCCGCCATCTGCAAGCAAACGCGAGGACTAATGATGAGTGAGTACCGGAGAGGATTACAGATGGCCACATAACGATCAAAACACATTAGAGTTATTAGAATGCATTCTGCAATTGCCACAGTTAACGAGAAGAATATTTGAGTTCCACAAGCCAAAAATGAGATGTTCCGCCATCCAGAGAAGAAATTGACTGCCATCTTAGGGACAATGCTAGAAGTCAATATCAAATCCATTAAAGAGAGCTGGCTGAGTAGGAAATACATAGGAGTATGAAGTCTGGAATCTAACAAAATGAGAAGAAACAGAAGAGTGTTGCCAGTGAATGCAGCTGTGAAGATAAGGAGAATGATGGAAACCAGGGCTGTGATATATTTAAATTCAGGAAAGAAGCCCAGTAGGATAAAATCTGTCTCGTTTCCCGTTGACATGATTCTGTGTGATGACCACTGAAACAGCAGGAATTTATTAAAAATGTTAAGTAGCTTCTCATTCAATGTTTTTGTTTTGGGGTCAGACACAGTGGTGCTCAGAAACAACAAGGGATGCTTCTGACTCTGTGTTCAGGGATCATTTTGTAGGGCAACAAACTTACACTAACTGAATGAAAGCAAGTGTCTTACTACTACGTTCTCCAGCCCCACTTATTAGATTGTATTTTGGTTGTAGAGTCACATGCAGTAGTACTTAGAGCTTACTTCTATCGCTTTCTCAGGGATTAAAAGAGGTTTGTGGGAATCAAATGCTTTCGGTCTCAAGCTAGGCAAGCATACTGCCTGCTGTATTGTCTTATTCTACTGTTTTTTTAAAGAATAATTCAATAACAATACTGACACATATTAAAACATTCATCATCTGTAATTACTCTCCTCAAATATTAATGCTCTCTCTCTATTTCTTATCCAGGTACTTTTGCAATTTGTGTTCATAAATTACAACATGTTCCACTATCTTTAATATTTGAGTTATTTTTATATTACTATTAATTTTCATGATTATATTTAGGAATGCAAATCATGGATTAGTAATTCACAACATCAGATTGCACATACCTAAGTTTTTTATTATTTTATAAAATCATGCTATTTCTTTTAATTTTTTAGTGATTTCCTATTTTTATTTCCTGATTAGATTGTATTTAGTCATGGAAAAATGTTGTTATTTCTTTCTTTTTTTTTTTTTTTTTTTTTTGGTTTTTGGGCCACACCCAGCATTGCTCAGGGGTTACTCCTGGCTGTCTGCTCAGAAATAGCTCCTGGCAGGCACGGGAGACCATATGGGGCACCGGGATTCGAACCAACCACCTTTGGTCCTGGATAGGCTGCTTGCAAGGCAAACACCGCTGTGCTATCTCTCCGGGCCCCAGTTATTTCTTATTAAGAGTTTACTTAACTACTTTTTGCAATGCTTAATGATCCTGTTTATCAGAACCATCTAGTGGAGAGCATTATAATTCAAAAAAAATAAATCATTACTGTTTTGTGCACATTTAACATCAGCTTTATATAATTCACCCTATTCTATTCTGAGCTTATTCATTATATATGCATTGTTTGTAGTGAACTCAGTCTAAATATCAATAAGGAATAGATATTTTTGGTTATCAGTCCACAGCTGGAGGTGCTCAAGGATTACTTCTAATTCTGCGCTCAGTGATCGCTTCTGGCAGGTGCATGGGACTATATGATATTCCAGAGATCAAACCCAGGTTCTCGTGTGCAAAGCAAACTTCCTAACGTTGTGCTAATCTCTCTGGCCCCTAATTTTAAAATGTGTGTGTGAATTTTCTACTATTAAACAATTCTTAACCACTATTTATGACCGTTATGTGCATTAGAAACTCTTATAATCAGACTTACAAACTTTTATTCTTTAGAGTTTATATGCATATATACAGTACTCTCATAACTGTGGTATATGTAAGCATCTTCACAAACAATTACTAAGTTTGTATTAAGAGTACATATTATAGTTATGACCTTATTATTAAAAATGTGACAAAAAGCAGTAAAAGAAAGGGCAATTGTAAAACAAACTATATTTATTTTAAAACTTTTTCCTGATTTGTAAACCATCACAGCAAGTTTTTTTTTGTTTGTTTGTTTATTTTTTGGTTTTTGGGTCACACCCGGCAGTGCTCAGGGGTTACTCCTGGGTCTATACTCAGAAATCACTCCTGGAAGTCTCAGGGGACCATATGGGATGCTGGGATTCAAACCACCGACCTTCTGCATGCAAGGCAAATGCCTTACCTCCATGCTATCTCTCTGGCCCCACCATCACAGCAATTTATAGTAGAATATGTCAGCACAATATTCTATCATCTTTTGAAAATATATCAGTGATTGCAATAAACTAGATCTACAGAGAAAAGGCAGATTTTATAAACAAATTTGTAAATCTTCTGGATTAAAGAATGAGACCAATGTAACACATATATTTAATAAAAATGCAAAAAATGATCAAATTTAGCTTTTAATCTAGACTGTAATGAGTTTATAGAAAGTTATAAATGGAATTCAGAACTTTAATATTTTATTTGTTAATGAAACAATGAAAAGTATCATGTCTATGTTCTTATAAAATCTTAGTACAAATAATCGTTATAAACTTGAGTAAAGCCAGTTTCCTTCATGTTGCCAACCTTAATATAGTTCTCCCCCCTAAGAAGTAGTAAGTTCAAATAGATTGTTTACTCCTGAACTATTTTTCAGTTCAAAGCCTACATCTATGCACTTAATTTATATTTGTTGATAAAAAGATAATGATTTGCTTTGAATGCAGGAAATAGTGATAACAAAAATATAATCTCCTTTGCTCAGCCTCAGAGACTTACACTTCTTGTGTGCCAGAACAAACACCCATTTTTTGTACTGATAGAAGTAGGTATTTATCTTTCTACATCCTGTGAACACCCTATGTCAATAATCTTCAAACCAAGAAATAACAATTAGTGTTTTACTGCAGTAGTTTGAGTTTTATAAGAAGATAGTGTAAAACAATTTTAATTGTAGTTTTGTCAGCATTTATCTTACTATCACTATCTTCTACTTTAAAGTGAGTTGGCACAGTAAATTGTCCATAAACAAATTGTCTAGAATAGTTAGATTGCAAGTAACCAATATTTAATAATACTTAGATACTTATAAATTTTTTAAATTGTCAGAGAATGAAAGCAGTCCACTATTATTTAAATTCTGTGTTACACAGCCTCCCAATTCTGGTTCAAGTGCTGCTGCCTGAAGATTTATTTATTTATTTATTTATTTATTTATTTATTTATTTATTTATTTATTTATTTTTGGGTTTTGGGTTACACCAAGCAGCACTCAAGAGTTACGCTCAGAAATCTCTCCTGGAAGGCTCATATGAAATGCCGGAATTCAAACCACCATCCTGCATGCAAAGCAAAAACCTTACCTCCATGCCATCTCTCTGGCCCCTGCCTGGAGATTTTTAATATTACAGATTTGCTAGTTTATATAATTATAAGCTCTTTTATAAACTCAACACTCATCACAGTATCACAAAGTTTAAAAGCTAAATTTTATGATTTTGATAGTTATATGCATTACATATATGCATTATATCAGTCTCATTCTTTAAACCATATTTTTAATGTGAGAAACTTTGTTTCTGGGTTCTGCATTTTCTCTCTGATTCAGTTTGTTACAGTGAATAAAAGTTAAATACATAATCATCTTATACTAGAATTCAGAATGTCAGGCTATGGATGTGGTGTCTGGACAAAATTATATGCTTTTAGTTAAAACATCTTTATAGGGCTTCTCCTAGAGGGCTCAATGTCTGGGACCATAACAGGATTACCATTTCTGGTATTGAAGGCCAGTGAATGATATTACTACTTTCCCAAACAGTGCTCAGGGTCCACTAGAGTTGGGTAAAATACAGTGCTGGAGATTAAATGTGAAGTCTTACAGTTCAATTTTTTTTTATCTCAATGAATATGTGAGAGGGTAATCAGCATTATTATGTACACCTGAGAAACATTGAGAAATTACATGTAAATTTGAATAATTGTATGATTAAATAATGCTTCACATTCTTGAGTCATTTGTCTATTTACCGATATTGTTCTGGAGAAATACTACTTACTAAAATCTATAGTGTGAGCATTAAAAATGGCTTTTCAAAATCTAGAAAACTTATATATTTATCAAAAGGCTTACCTTGTTATTTGTATTTAGTCATTATAATTTCTTAAAATGTATAAAATGCTCAAAATTTCTTGTGCCCATTGATTTGTATTATACTGTAAAAAAGAAAATAAATTATTTTTGAGAGAAAATAGAAATAATTGCAGATTTTTTTCCTTAGCCCATCAAATTTAACTCACAGAGATGGTATTTGCTCTAATTTCCCCAGTGTCTTACATTTCAGTGTAAAGTAACCGGTCACCTGAAGTATTTGTGTTTCATGACTCAACCCTGATCATTCTAATTAAGAACAAAGCCAGTGTAGTGTCCTAGAGGAATCTTCTCCCCAGGAGATAATTAGAATTTTAGAGACTGTCTAATCACTTCATACAATGATCATTAGAATTATTTGGTCAGCACCTTCATCATTTCCCTACAGGTCCACCTTAGAATATTGTTAACTTTTAATTATTAATCTCACATAATCATTAAGTAAATTATTGATTATTCCTTCCTATCATTTTTAAATGTTAACAAAAATGCATACCATACTAACATTTTATAGTTTTTTAATCAGAAATTAAATGTAGTTTATTAATAAATTTTAACCTTATGTCAACATTATTCATATAAACACTTAAAACATACATCATAATTTAGTATTTATATATGTGTGAAATATAAGATCAAACCTTAATATCACAGCCACTATAATTCTAATAGGTTATGTGTGACACATTTTGCATTTTTGTCCTATTTGTTTCAATATATGTTAATAGATGGTAATTATATGCTTTTCATTTGGGCAGCCCTTATCCAAAAATGATTTAATATTCACACATCTAATGGATCGTGCATGGCTATTGATCATTTGGATCAGAGTTAATTTGAACTGCGGCTGGTTAGATTAGAAATTGTAATCATCATTTTCCAGGGCGGGTCTCCAGAAGGTGAAAACCGGCGGGCTTTCGCAGAAGCCAGCTGCCCTGTCTGGGACATCAGGCAGGGAAAAGACACGAATCTGCGCCCGCCCAGTGGAGCCCGACTGTGAGTGCTCCTTGTAAATGTTTCTCTACTGTCCTCTTGCGTGAAACTCTTGGGAGTGGGGCAAAAGAGGCTCCAGAAATCTGCGCTTCCAGACGCCATTTTCAGGGCGGGTCTCCAGAAGGTGAAAACCGGCGGGCTTTCGCAGAAGCCAGCTGCCCTGTCTGGGACATCAGGCAGGGAAAAGACACGAATCTGCGCCCGCCCAGTGGAGCCCGACTGTGAGTGCTCCTTGTAAATGTTTCTCTACTGTCCTCTTGCGTGAAACTCTTGGGAGTGGGGCAAAAGAGGCTCCAGAAATCTGCGCTTCCAGACGCAATTTTCAGGGCGGGTCTCCAGAAGGTGAAAACCGGCGGGCTTTCGCAGAAGCCAGCTGCCCTGTCTGGGACATCAGGCAGGGAAAAGACACGAATCTGCGCCCGCCCAGTGGAGCCCGACTGTGAGTGCTCCTTGTAAATGTTTCTCTACTGTCCTCTTGCGTGAAACTCTTGGGAGTGGGGCAAAAGAGGCTCCAGAAATCTGCGCTTCCAGACGCAATTTTCAGGGCCGGTCTCCAGAAGGTGAAAACCGGCGGGCTTTCGCAGAAGCCAGCTGCCCTGTCTGGGACATCAGGCAGGGAAAAGACACGAATCTGCGCCCGCCCAGTGGAGCCCGACTGTGAGTGCTCCTTGTAAATGTTTCTCTACTGTCCTCTTGCGTGAAACTCTTGGGAGTGGGGCAAAAGAGGCTCCAGCAGAGCACGGCCGCTCCGCTTCGCTACGCGGCCGTGCGCTCTTTCTAAGAAAAGAACACCATCGTAACAAGAAGAAAAAATCACACTAAGATCTGAGCTATAACACAGAAGCAAGCATTCCTCCTCGGACTGTCTTCTCCGTTGAATGCTTGGGCCTAAGATTTGATCCAGTGTGAGGCTTCACCCACGGAAGACTCCCATCCCCTAGAGACAAGTCAGCCCATCCAGAAAGGGCGGAGCCAGAGAAGTGTGCTGCCTACATCATATAGCCAATGAATACCACCACAACACGTAGAAAAAACCAAAATACAAGTGTGACAATGGGGAAACAACGCAGGCCAGCATCAGACATAGAGAATGAAGAGGACAAGTCTGATGACCAGAGAATGGCCAACCAACTAATCAACCTCTCAGATAAGGACTTTAGACTAGCAATATGGAAGATGCTAAACGGACTCCAAGAAAGCATGGATCGAGTTGAACAGAACATTAATAAGAACCAAGAAAATATGAAGACAGAAATCACAAAACTCCAAACTGAAATAACATATCAATTAACAGGCCTGAAAAAGTCAGTAAACGAAGTGAATGACAAAATGGATAAGCTCTGGGACAGGATGTCAGAAGCTGAGAATAGACTTGGTGCTGTGGAAGATGAGATACATAACAATTCCATACAGCAGGAGAGATTGGACAAAAAACTTAAAGCAAATGAGCAGACAATGGAAAAATTAGCCAAAGAATGGGAACAGATGAAAATAGAAGTCTATGATAAGATCAACAGAAACAACTTAAGAATCATTGGAGTCCCAGAGACCCAGGAAGAAAATTCCCAGGAAGAATCAATAGTCAAGAACATCATTAAAGAGAAACTTCCAGAGCTAAAGAATATAGGTGATCAAATCCTACATGCTCGAAGAGTACCAACCAAAAGAGACCCCAGAAAAAACACCCCAAGACACATCCTAGTCACAATGACAAATCCCACAGATAGAGACAGAATTCTGAAAACAGCAAGATCAAAAGGGGAAATTACATTCAAGCAAGCTTCCCTGAGATTTACAGCAGACCTGTCACCAGAAACGCTCAATGCCAGAAAGCAGTGGTGGGATATTGTGACAAGACTGAATGAAATGAATGCTTCACCCAGAATACTATACCCAGCAAAACTCACTTTCCGGTTTGATGGAAGAATACATGGTTTCACAGACAAAAAACAGCTCAGAAACTTCACAGACACAAAACCAGTCTTAAGAGAAAAACTGAAAGACCTAATCTAAGACAAGACTACCCAAAAGACACACCAAATTTTGATATAAAGATGGCGTTAAATCCCAGGACAATTCTTTCTCTCAACGTCAATGGACTAAATGCACCAGTTAAGAGACACAGAGTGGCTAAATGGATCAAAAAACTCAATCCAACCTTCTGCTGCCTACAAGAAACGCACCTGAATAGTCAGAACAAACATAGACTCAAAATAAAAGGCTGGAGAAAAATTATCCAAGCAAACAACACCCATAAAAAAGCTGGAGTGGCCATACTAATATCAGATAATGCAAACTTTATACTCAGGAAGGTTGTAAGGGACAAAGATGGACATTTTATATTAATCAAGGGGTATGTAGAGCAGGAAGAAATAACTCTCCTAAACATATATGCACCGAATGAGGGGCCAGCAAAATATTTAATACAACTATTGACAAATCTGAAAAATAATATCAATAACAACACAATAATTGTGGGGGACCTTAACACGGCTTTGTCAACACTGGATAGGTCAACCAGACTGAAACCCAACAAGAATATACTAGACCTGAGGAGAGAAATGGAAGAAAGAGGCCTAGTGGATATATATAGGACACTCCACCCCCAGAAACCTGGATACACATTCTTCTCCAATGTACATGGGACATTCTCCAGGATAGACTACATGCTGGCACATAAAACATACCTCCATAAGATCAAGAGGATAGAAATTTTGCAGACTGCCTTTGCTGACCACAAGGCTCTGAAATTATTTGTGAATTCCAAAGGGACTCAGAAGAAAAACCTTAACACCTGGAAGTTAAACAGCCTCATACTCAATAACCAGTGGGTCCGAGATGAAATCAAGGAGGAAATCAAAAGGTTCCTGGAAACAAATGACAATCAAGACACAAACTATCAGAACTTATGGGACACAGCAAAAGCAGTACTGAGAGGAAAAGTTATAGCTTTGCAAGCACACATCAGGAAGGAAGAAGGAGCTTACCTGAGTAGCCTAATGACACAGCTAATAGAACTAGAAAATGCTCAACAAAAGAACCCAAAAATAGGAAGACAGAAGGAAATAACAAAGCTGAGAGCAGAAATCAATGAAGTGGAAACCCAAAAAACAATCCGAAAGATCAACGAAAGCAGAATTTGGTTCTTTGAAAAAATAAACAAGATTGATAGACCACTGGCAAACCTAACAAAGAAAGAGAGAGAGAGAAACTTGATAACTCGTATTAGGAATGAAAAAGGAGAGATCACTACTGATATGAGAGAGATTCAAAGGGTAATCAGAAACTACTTTGAGAAACTCTACGCCACTAAAAATGAGAACCTGGAAGAAATGGATAAATTCTTGGACTCTTATAATCTTCCACGGTTGAAGGAAGAGGATGTAGCATATCTAAACACCCCCCATCACCATTGATGAAATTAGAATGGTAATCAAAGGTCTGCCAAAAAACAAAAGCCCAGGCCCAGATGGATTCACTAATGAATTCTTTCAAACTTTCCAAGAGGAACTACTACCAATCCTAGCAAGACTCTTTCATGAAATTGAACAAACGGAAACACTTCCAAATAGCTTTTATGAAGCCAACATCACCTTGATACCTAAACCAGACAGAGATGCTACAAAAAAAGAAAATTACAGACCAATATCGCTGATGAATGCAGATGCAAAGATCCTCAACAAAATCCTGGCAAATAGGATTCAATGCCTCATTAAGAAGATCATCCACTATGATCAAGTAGGTTTCATCCCAGGAATGCAAGGCTGGTTTAACATCCGTAAATCTATCAACATCATACACAACATCAATAACAAGAAAAATAAAAACCACATGATCATATCAATAGATGCAGAGAAAGCATTTGATAAGGTCCAACACCCATTCTTGATCAAAACTCTCAGCAAGATGGGAATGGAAGGAACCTTTCTCAATCTAGTTGAAGCCATCTACCACAAGCCAACGGCAAATATTATCTTCAACGGAGAAAAACTAAAAGCCTTCCCTCTAAATTCTGGTACAAGACAAGGCTGTGCTCTCTCACCACTCCTATTCAACATAGCACTGGAAGTACTTGCTATAGTGATTAGGCAAGAAAAAGATATCAAGGGAATCCAGATAGGAAAGGAAGAAGTCAAGCTCTCACTGTTTGCAGATGACATGATACTCTACTTAGAAAACCCTAAAGACTCTACCAAAAAGCTTCTAGAAACAATAGACTCATTTAGCAAGGTGGCAGGCTACAAAATTAACACACAAAAATCAATGGCCTTTCTATACACCAACAGTAATAAAGAAGAAATGGACATTAAGAAAACAACCCCATTCACAATAGTGCCATACAAACTCAAATATCTTGGAATCAACTTGACTAAAAATGTGAAGGACCTATACAGAGAAAACTATAAAACTCTGCTCCAAGAAATAAGAGAGGACACGCGGAAATGGAAATGCATACCCTGCTCCTGGATTGGCAGGATTAACATCATCAAAATGGCAATACTCCCCAAGGCATTATACAGATTTAATGCTATCCCTCTAAAGATACCCATGACATTCTTCAAAGAAGTGGATCAGACACTTTTGAAATTCATTTGGAACAATAAACACCCTCGAATAGCCAAAGCAATTATTGGGAAAAAGAATATGGGAGGAATTACTTTCCCCAACTTTAAACTGTACTACAAAGCAATAGTTATCAAAACAGCATGGTATTGGAATAAGGACAGGCCCTCCGATCAGTGGAATAGGCTTGAATACTCAGAAAATGTTCCCCGGACATACAATCACCTAATTTTTGATAAAGGAGCAAGAAATCCTAAATGGAGCAAAGAAAGCCTCTTCAACAAGTGGTGTTGGCACAATTGGATAGCTGCTTGCAAAAAATTGAACTTAGACCTTCAGCTATCATCAAGTACGAAGGTAAAATCCAAATGGATTAAAGACCTCAATATCAGCCCCAAAACCATAAGATATATAGAACAGCACATAGGCAAGACACTCCAGGACATTACAGGCATCTTCAAGGAGGAAATTGCACTCTCCAAGCAAGTGAAAGCAGAGATTAACAGATGGGAATATATTAAGCTGAGAAGCTTCTGCACCTCAAAGGAAATAGTGCCCAGGATACAAGAGCCACCCACTGAGTGGGAGAAACTATTCACCCAATACCCATCAGATAAGGGGCTAATCTCCAAAATATACAAGGCACTGACAGAACTTTACAAGAAAAAAACATCTAATCCCATCAAAAAATGGGGAGAAGAAATGAACAGACACTTTGACAAAAAAGAAATACAAATGGCCAAAAGACACATGAAAAAGTGCTCCACATCACTAATCATCAGGGAGATGCAAATCAAAATAACGATGAGATACCACCTCACACCCCAGAGAATGGCACACATCACAAAGAATGAGAATAAACAGTGTTGGCGGGGATGTGGAGAGAAAGGAACTCTTATCCATTGCTGGTGGGAATGCCGTCTAGTTCAACCTTTATGGAAAGCGATATGGAGATTCCTCCAAAAACTGGAAATCGAGCTCCCATATGATCCAGCTATACCACTCCTAGGAATATACCCTAAGAACACAAAAATACAGTACAAAAACCCCTTCCTTACACCCATATTCATTGCAGCACTATTTACCATAGCAAGACTCTGGAAACAACCAAGATGCCCTTCAACAGATGAATGGCTAAAGAAACTGTGGTACATATACACAATGGAATATTATGCAGCTGTCAGGAGAGATGAAGTCATGAAATTTTCCTATACATGGATGTACGCGGAATCTATTATGCTGAGTGAAATAAGTCAGAGAGAGAGAGAAAAACGCAGAATGGTCTCACTCATCTATGGGTTTTAAGAAAAATGAAAGACATTCTTGCAATAATAATTTTCAGACACTAAAGAGAAAAGAGCTGGAAGTTCCAGCTCCCCTCAGGAAGCTCACCACAAAGAGTGATGAGTTTAGTTAGAGAAATAACTACATTCTGAACTTTCCTAATAATGAGAATATATGAGGGAAATGGAGAGCCTGTTTAGAGTACAGGCAGGGGTCAGGTGGGGAGGAGGGAGACTTGGGACATTGGTGGTGGGAATGTTGCACTGGTGATGGGTGGCGTTCTTTACATGACTGAAACCCAAACACAATCATGTATGTAATCAAGGTGTTTAAATAAAAAAAAAAGAAATTGTAATCATGGTAAAAGATAAATTACAAGCTCTCTGCAGATCAGTTCTTTCTTCTGATTAGATAGGCTTTTAGACATGATAAACCAAACAGGAGAGGTCAAATAATATCTGCGGCGCTGTCATTTTGTGGGTTCTAAGAAATATAGCAAGAGATTCCCCTAGACCCTTCTAACACTCTCTCAGGAATAAAAAATTTATAAAGAATGACATTTTATTGCAACAAAGATGGTAACAAATATACATAAATTATTTGTGAATTTTTCTAAGGGCTGAGCGTCAAAGGGATGCTTATTTTGTAAAAACACATTTTGAAACAATAAATCAAGTGATTATTTTTTAAATTTTTTAATGTTTATTATTGACAAATTTTATTTGGATTGGCAGGCATCTAATTGAAGACTAATTTAGATGAAGCAGACCTTTGGTGACTTTGATATTAGATCATTTTTGTCTTTACATTGAAATTATTTTGGGGGTATAATATAATGGAATGACATTTTTATTGTAGAAAGTTTAGAAAATATTATTTAAGAAAATAAATGTTATTCAATAATTATCTATGACTCTAACATCATAACATATTTTATTAAAGCCCTTCCTCTTAATTTTTGGTGGGAAATAGTAAACATATATAAATTCAAACAATGATTATATTAAAATCATACATATCTAACCATTTAGATTGAAATATGTTAACTTGTCTTTAAGATATTCCTATTCATAATTAAATATACTATAGTTCTAGATATTATCTTGATTTTATAGTGAACTATTGTAAAATTTTGTTTTGTAATTTGATGATTTTTAAAATATAATTATCTTTATTTAAACACCGTGATTACAAACATGATTATAGTTGTATGATTACAGTCATGTAAAGAACACCCCCCTTCACCAGTGCAACATTCCCACCACCAATTTCCCAGATCTCCCTCCTCCCCACCACCCTACACCTGTACTTGAGACAGGCTTTCTACTTCCCTCATTCATTCACATTGTTATGATAGTTTTCAGTGTAGTCATCTCTCCAACTGCACTCATCACTCTATGTGATGAGCTTCATGTCATGAGCTGCACCTACCAGCCCTCATCTCTCTTATCTCTGAGATACTGTTAAAAATGTCTTTCATTTTTCTTACAGCCCTTAGATGAGTGAAACCACTCTGCGTCTTTCTTTCTCCCTCTGACTTACTTCACTCAGCATAATAGATTCCATATACATCCATGTATAGGAAAATTTCATGACTTCATCTCTCCTGACGGCTGCATAGTATTCCTTTGTGTATATGTACCACAGTTTCTATAGCCACTCATCTGTTGAAGGGCATCTTGGTTGTTTCCAGAGTCTGGCTATTGTAAATAGCACTGCAATGAATATAGGAGTAAAAAAGGGATTTTTGTATTGTATTTTTGTGTTCCTCGGGTATATTCCTAGGAGTGGTATAGCTGGATCATATGGAAGCTCAATTTCCAGTTTGTGAAGGAATCTCCATATCGCTTTCCATAAAGGTAGTACTAGATGGCATTCCCACCAGCAGTGAAAAAGAGTTCCTTTCTCCCCACATCCCCGCCAGCACTGCTTGTTTTCCTTTTTTGTGATGTGTGCCAATCTCAGTGGCATGAGGTGATACCTCATAGTAGTTTTGATTTGCATCTCCCTGACGATTATTGATGTTGAGCATCTTTTCATGTGCCTTTTGGCCATTTGCCTTTCTTCTTTTTCAAAGTGTGTGTTCATTTCTTCATTTTACCTTTGTACATGGTGTTCATTTCTTCTCCCCATTTTTTGATGGGGTTAGTTGTTTTTTTCTTGTATAGTTCTGTCAGTAACTTGTAAATTTTGGATATTAGCCCTTCATCTGATGAGTATTGGGTGAATATTTCTCCACTCAGTGGGTGGCCTTTGTATTCTGGGCACTATTCCTTTGAGCTGCAGAAGCTTCTCAGCTTAATATAGTCCCATTTGTTTATCTCTGCTTCCACTTGTTTGGAAAGTGCTGTCTCCTCCTTAAAGATGCCTTTTGTCTCAATGTCCTGGAGTGTTTCACCTACATGTTGTTCTATATACCTTATAGTTCCAGATCTG
>NC_064851.1:152966311-152971311 GCF_024139225.1 Suncus etruscus | reverse complement strand
GCATGCAAGGAAAATGCCTTACCTCCATGCTATCTCTCCAGCCACAGAATAATTTTTATTAAAGGAAGAGGAACAAAAGGTTGCTTTCATAATAGCATGCTAGCAGAAGTTCCCCATCCACTCAATATTTTTCATTTTCTTGATTCATATGTTCAATCAGCACCACCATGTTAAATAGAAGTGAAATCAGATATCATAGATAAAGATGCTAAATAGTAATAAAATTAAAATGCTCATTTCGCTATAGCTTCTGGTTTTCATGATGATGAAATATCTCATTTCCAAACGTCCATCATACCATGTTAGATTTTTAACTTTCTTCAACTACCTGAAGCTCACCACTTCAATATTTTAAGCTCAAAAAAAGTTGCACCTAACATACACTCTAAGTACAGTTTTCTTCAGCCTTTTTACAACTATAGAAACCAGATGTCCTGCATAGCAGTCCATAGATAGGCAGTTATAAGCAAGGCTGTAGTGTACTTTTCCCAACATCCTATGCCTACATACCACATTGAAGATATGACACCATATCTTCTTGCTCTGTCACTGCTCTATCATCCTATCACTGCTCTACTCTCTTCAAGTACCATCTCTAAAAAAAAACACAGAATAAAATAAAATTCACTTAAGTTCAAAACTAAGCTAGCAATATCATCCTAAATTCTTACTTGGTTTTATTACTGAAATATATTGAGGTTGCCACTATCCTTATAAGTAATATTAGTAATTTTCAGAGAACTACTAAAATGTGCAGACTAACCTGGTTTCTACCTAACCTATTAAAGAAAAGTTTTCCTAAAAACATCATTGACAGGTGAATTTTTAAAAAGCTAGATTCATATAATGTGCATTTTCTTTTCAATATAAGTACCACCACACCCAGTGGTACATGAGGTATCTGGATGCCATCCCTGGTGATATTCAGCCCTGGTAGTACAAGCTAGATAGTTTTAAGTTCAAGCTCAACAGTGTGGTGTTGTTCAGGCCCAGTGTTTGGTTTGGTATAGGAGTGAGGGGAAAGTGGAAGCCAGGCTTTGCCAGATATAAAATTTTGGTTCTTTGCACATACCAACCATGTGCCTACTTTGAAATTTATCACCAGTTCCAATATATTGTTTTTAATTGAAATTTAAAATAACATGAATAAAAGTTATAACAGAAAACTTGGGTTTTAATTAGAAAAATGACGTTCAACTATGATATACATTTACATATATATAATTTTGCTTGCTGGGCCACATCCAGCAGCACTCAGGGGTTACTCTTGGCTCTGTGCTCAGAAATCACTCCTGGCAGGCTCAGGGGACCATAAGGAATGCCAGGGATTGAACCTAGGTCAGCCGCATGTAAGGCAAACATCCTCCCTGCTGTGCTATTGCTCTGGTTCCTATGATATATCTTAAATTAACATAATACTTTCCATCACTGTACTTTATTTCAGGTATCGATGTTATGATGACAAATGACAACTTATTCTTAGAATAATAACAAAAAGCTTCCCAAAGCTCCCAGAGCTTGCTATTTCCTATAACTAGCAAAGAAGCCAACCTGGAAGTCCACCTCTGATATACGAATCAAATCCACAATCCTCTCCATTGCTGTAAAAAATAAATCTCTTACACAGTAAACCAAAATTCCCCTAAACTAGTTCAGGTCCAGAAAATAGACAACTAAAATCTATTCCTTATTTTTTTCCTCTTATGAGGTGGTTCTGGCTCTGAACCAGCTATCATTCCTGGCAGGGCTCTGAGGATCAAATCCGGTTGTCTGTGTGCAAGTCCATTATACCTTTTCTCATAGAATCCATTCTGAGCCCATTAAATTAAAATAAAAAAAAACGAGAAGAATTAATTTATTCTCATTAGCCCTAAACACAATCAACTACTCACCCTGTCTCAGAAATTTTTTCCCACAAAACCCTTGTGGTAGGGTCACCATTCTGTTCCACTTCTTCTGACCCTTTATGTGATCGTACAGACAGGTCATGCCTTCTATTTCTAATTAACCATGGTTATGAACTTCTTCTTGCATGTCAATGATTCCAATGCCTCTATTTTACCATGTCTGATTAAAACCAGTACTTGGAAAAAATTTATAAGATATCCAAAAATGAATAATCACTCATTCACATTAGTATCCCTATCTTTTTTCAGTTTGTTTGAAAAAGAACTAATAAAAAATTTATAAATCAACATGAGTGATGCCAATTTTAATTATTGAACTGTATTATGTTAATGTTAGTTTTAATAACAAAATCAATGTTGAAGATGACATAATTATATATATGTATATATATATATATAATTTGGGGGGGGTTGGGGCCACACTTAGTAACGCTCAGAGGTTACTCCTGGCTATGCACTCAGAAATCACTCTTGGCTTGGGGGACTATATGGGATGCCAGGGATCAAACCAGGACTGTCCTGGGACAGCTGCATGCAAGGCAAACACACTACCGCTGCACTATTGCTCCAGCCCCAGATGATGTAATTCTTTTTTTTTTTTTTTGGTTTTTGGGCCACACCCATTTGACGCTCAGGGGTTACTCCTGGCTATGCGCTCAGAAGTCGCTCCTGGCTTGGGGGATCATATGGGACGCCGGGGGTTCGAACTGCGGTCCGTCCTAGGCTAGCGCAGGCAAGGCAGGCACCTTACCTCTAGCGCCACCGCCCGGCCCCGATGATGTAATTCTTAACAAAAAATAAATTTGTTTTGTTGAGTTAGTTCTTTAAATATAAGTTTTCCTATCTCATTTTTATTCATTTAAGTATTTATTTAGGTTTGAGACCACACATAGCAAGATATTCACTGGTTACTCTCTGCTTGGTGCTCAAGTAGCCATGAGCTCAGCGGGAAAAACCTAAAGCTCGTGCATACAAAATATAAATTCCAGCCTCTTGAGGGATCTCTCAAGTCCTCATGTTGATTTATGTATGCTTTTGTTTGGCGATTACACCAAAAAAACAAGTCAGAGGGCCCTGTGATGCTAGGGACTGAAAATACCCTCAACAAAATATGAGCTAACCAAATCCAACAATACATTAATAAAAGATATCATATACCATAATCAAGTAGGATTTATCTCTGGGATGCAAGAATAGTTTACTATCCTCAACTATATCGCTATAATTAATCACATCAATACAAAGAGATATAGTATTTAAATTGGGAAGAGGAGAAGTAATGCTGACAGTGTGGGATATTAAACTCTGGGTTCCAGCATGCGAAGAATATATCCTCCTACCCTGAGCATTCAAAAATTTTAATAATGCATATTTTATGCATAAGTATATAATGAGAAGATAAGTCAATATAAACCCAAAAAGTTAAAAAAAAATCCACTCATATCATTAGACGACACTACAATTTGATAGAGAAAAAATTCAACTATTGAAATACTGTAAATTAAGAAACAGCTTCATTATAACCACATTAGTAATTCCAAAACTACATCTACAAAAATCTCAACCTTTCACAACTATTACTAAGTTTATACATAAGAAAAACAAAGTCTAGAGAGGATTTATTACTATTATAAGAGAAATTCTAAAATGTCTATTTCAGAGTAGAGTTGGTTAACATTTTTAATCAGCTGGCTAACATTTCTTATTTAAACCATAGTGTTTTTCCATTAAAAATAAAAATATCGAATTTATAATTAAATTAAGATAAGATAAATCCAATGCACTTGTACAAACATGAAATTTTTCCAGCTCCAAATTATATTAAATTAAAAAATAAAAAACAGAAGTGCAATCTCCTGAGTTCCAAAACAAATATGAAAAAAAAAAATACTATAAAATTATAGCAGGAAAAGTCAACAATAGTTGGCAAATTGAGAAACACAGTTGCATACAATATCCACCAGGGGGTAGTGTTGTTTAACAGAATTGCGTGAGAGTATTTTAAAATAGAAATAGTTTCATATTTTAAATGTTTTCTTTCCAAGCAAAGAAAAAAATATATATACGTATATATATACATATATATATATACTCTCAACCATAGGAAAACCTATATGTCTGCCATATTATATTTATAATTTAGTTAAAATGAAAAGATCTCCTTTCATCGTTCTAAATTAAAACTTATGTCAAATGTTTACAATAATGTGAGGATTTTATGATAGCTAACACATATCATCATCACCTAACTAGCCAAAGTACTCCCAAAAAGCCCCATTATTTCCAGTCTACCTTTTCTATTACCCTCATTATTTACAATTGCCACTTCTCTCATCCAGTGGTAAGTTTGTTTTATCATTTCATATAGGCTAGCATTTGCTTCTCTAGATATCACAGAAGAGCGAGATAATTTGGTATTCATTTATTTACCTCTGAATCCTTTTTATTAGTAATATGTTTAATCCAAAATGCAGCAGACTGCATGATCTTAACTTTTCTTATGACTGTATAGTATTCCATTGTGTACACTTCTTTACCCATTCATGTTTCATTAGACATTTAAGTTATTTCCATATCTGGACTACGGCATATAATGTAGGTGTACATGTGTTTTGTTTTGTTTTGTTATTGTTTTCAAATTAGTTTTGAATGTTTTAGGAATATATGTTAAGAAGTATGTTTGTTTGGTCATGTGGGATTTCTAGTGTCAGATTATCTGTGTTCGAATCTCCAGATATATTTCCACAAAGAATAAACCAGTGACAGTGAATAAGAGTTCTGTGTTGACAGCTATTTTCCAATGCTGGCTGTTTCCAGTCTTTTTGATATGTACCATTATCACCAATGTAAGATGATATTTCACTGTTGGTATGTTTTTCATTTGGTAGGTAATAAATAATGAGCAATATTTTTCCACATCTCTACTGGACATCTATTTGTCCTCATAGAAAAAGTGCTAATTCATCCTTTCTCACCATTACTTATAAAAATTATTGGGTTTATTTTATTGGAGTCTTGAGCTTTATGAATGCTTTATCTAGCTTGCAAATTAGCTCATTATATAATGTATTTGTGTGCTACTGCTCTTTCCAG